>NW_023619241.1:0-1893 GCF_014905685.2 Nematolebias whitei
GTGTGTGTGTGTGTGTGTGTGTGTGTGTGTGTGTGTGTGTGTGTGTGAGCTGCTGTTTAACAGCTTTCACGACACCTGCTGCTCTTGTTGATGTTTAACCTTCACCTCCATAAAAGCCGCTCGGTGTCTGGACGCTCTGGTTGGGTTCGATGGACAGAACGTTCCTAATGGTTCACTTCCTGTTTGAGGATGTGGGCTGGTTTCGGGGGGGTCGGGGGGTGAAGAAGCTGCACATTTCTTAACGCAGAGACACAAAAACAAGGCGACACAGCGACGGTGGTCATGGTGCGATCACTGAAAGTGCTGTCGCATCAGAATACGAGACGGGTCGATCTGGTGCTGCACCTTTAAAGCTCCGCTTCCTTCAGGAGGTTCACGTCTCACATCTGCCACGCTCAGGAAACACATTCAGCTAGAACCTGATCTGATCCTTACCAGGTTCTTAAATGATCCAAATCCACCCTCAGGTGGACTGAAACATCAGAGCCCACCCTGTCGATTTATCAAAACCAGACGTTTAATCTGAGACCGTGCCCGTGTCAACAAATGTATTGATTAACTGACCGTTATCAGGAGGTTCTGCTGATCTGGAGCTTACAGGTGTGTGTCAACGCAATGCCAAGATGGAAAGACATCAGCAGTGACCTCAGAGAAGCAGCTGCTGCAGCCCGTCAATCTGGGCAGGGTCAAAGGTCATTTAGAGTCCATCGTTCTACATTTTAGACAGCTGCTTCACCCCAAAGGTCAGACCATGCACTGAGCCCCATCTCAGACTCTACAGGCCTCAGTCAGCAGGTCAAAGGTCATGACGTCTTCACTCTAAAATCAACATGGCAGCACGACTTAGGTTTGGAAAGTTTGGGGCAGAACCAGACTGGTTACCCAGAATGCACTGCAGCGTAAAGTCTTCATTAGAAACAAGTATTTTGTCATTTATGTATAAACTGAAGTGAAGCTGAAGACACAAAATGAAAAGTGCTCTTTTTTCGGAGGTGCAGTGAACGCAGCATGAGTTGTTTTGGTCTGTGCTGACTTTAAATGAAAAAGACTGAGTGACAACAGCAGAAAAATAAAGATTTTTGACGTGTTCCCATTGAATCTGTTGTTTTTCTTCAGCTCCTGATCAGTCGTCCACGACTGGTTTCCAGATGTGGGGTCTGATGGTCTCTCTGTCCTGCAGGGCTACAAAGGGGTTCTGAGGGCCTACATCGCCACCCAGGGGCCCATGCTGCACACGGTGGGGGACTTCTGGGACATGGTGTGGCAGGAGAGGAGCAGCATCATCGTCATGGTGACCAGACTGAAGGAGAACAACGAGGTGAGCAGAAAACTGCTACAACATCATCTGTCAGACATTTTTTTATTAAACATTTAAAGTCCAGAGATCCAAAGATCAGTGAGATCTGAGGAGAAAAACAATTTGTATTGGTTTGTTTCAGAAATGTGAGCCGTACTGGCCTCAGCCGAGGGGCAGGACCAAGGAGGTGAAGCAGGAGGACGAGAAGGAGGAGGGCCACAGCGAGGAAGATGAGGAGGAAGGAGAGAGGAGTCGGTTTGGTCGGTTCCTACTGAGGGTCAAAGACATCCAGGAGAAAGACGGCTTCACCATCACTGACATGGAGATCCAGGTGGGTCCGCTTCGTAAAGGGTCTGGACCAGGTCTGTTCAACGGGCGGCCCAGGGGCCAAATCAGGCCCACGGGTGAGCTCAGTTGGGCCCACCAGTGGGCTCATTTTTAAACAAAACCAGATTCTGAACCATAAAACTTAATGAGAAGAACTGCTGGATGTCCGGCCCCCGAGCTCTGGGCTCTCAGTAACTGTGGCCCCTGGAGCTCTGGGCTCTCAGTAACTGTGGCCCCTGGAGCTCTGAGCTCTCAGTAACTGTGGCCCC
>NW_023619241.1:2293-11367 GCF_014905685.2 Nematolebias whitei
ATGGAGAGATTGAAGATGTGGGTCACAGGGACTGTGATGATATGAGCAGCCAGCCTTAAGAAATAAGGTGGAAGTTCATCTGGACCTGCAGATTTTTTAGGATCAAGATCTTTTAACAGTTTATTGACCTCACTGACTGAGAATGGAGAAAAAGAGAAGCTGTGATTAACTGAGGATTGACTTGTAGGAGGGATTTGATTTGTAGAAGTTTGATTATTAAGTGAAGTGGCTGATCTTCCATTAGTAACTGTGTCAAATAAAGAACCAGAAGCAACAAAATGTTTGTTGAGACAGTTCAGGATCTCGTGCTGATTTGACACAGGAACAGAGTTAATGAGAAGTTGTGATGGGAGGTCAGATGATTGGGGGGTGCCTGAGAGAGATTTGATGGTTTTCCAGAATCTGTTAGGGTCATTTAGATTTTTGGAGGTCTGAGATAAGAAATAGTTGTTTTGCTGCTTTGACAGCAGTTGTACATTTATTCCTCATCTGTTGAAAACTCAACCATCAGTGTCAGGGTCAGATTTTCTTGCTAAAGCCCAGAAATTAAATGTTTGTCGTCCGGTACCGTTGCAGTGTCCAGAACCCCCCCAGCCTTTTTTACATCAGGTTCTGTCCTCTTTGTGTTTCAGCTGCACTCAGAGTCTCGTCCAGTCAGACACTACTGGTTCTGCTCCTGGCCCGACCACCACATCCCAGAATGCATTGCTTCCCTGCTCAGGCTGGTGGAGGAGGTGGAGGCGTACAGGATGAAATCCTCCACCAGCTCTGAACCAATCACGGAGCAGGTCTCCGGTCCTGGTCCGGTCATCGTCCACTGCAGGTTGGTGCTGCTTCAGTTCTACAGCTGAAAGTGACCCCATGTTAAAGTTGCATTTGGGCCCAAAAAAATCTGACCCGACCCGGCCGGCCCCAGCCCGTAGCCATCATTTCAGTAATTACAGGTCCGAACCCGAAAAAAATAAAGTTTTTAATTAAGCTTTGACTGTTTACATTGTTTATCAACGGTCACGGACGTGCGCGGCTGAGGCGGCAGAAGATCGGAGTTTATGGGGTGTTTGTCCTTTCGTGGCCGTCAAAGCTCATTAAATCTCTGCTTCTGCTGCATTCTGCATGATTCAGACACGGACCCCGCTCTGACATGTTGGATATTTTGTGATGTCACCTGTTTGGGTCGTCGGCTGTGCGCGTCCGCTGAGTGCAGCGGCTGAATGAACGTCCACTTGGGCGATGGATCGCTGGCAGTCGTCCATCTGAGACTTAACTGAACTTTTTAACTCTTTCAAGGCCGGTCAGCGCGCGGTCAAATGGCTGCGTGCAGCTGGTGATTATATGGCTAACCGTGTTGCCATATTTTTGGATCGTCTGCTGACGCAGCCAAAAGCCCGACACCGACCCGGCCCGCACATTAAGCACATTATCATGGCCCGGCCCGAATAGGTTCGGGTTAGAAATGACATCTCTAACCGATGTGGCAGAAATCCGGATGAAACCGTGACCTAAGAAGTTCTCGTGCATCCTTTTATAAATGCGTGGAAACTGGAGCAACCCACTGAGCGTGGTCCTGGCACCTTCACGGAACACGTTTTATTTTCCTCTGGCAGCGCGGTCATTATCTGCAGCTCGTGGAACAGAAGCTCTCACTCTGAAACATCAGCACAGCAGGAGTTCTGCTCACCGAGCTGCAGCACCAGCCGGGCACGGCTCAGAGCGCCAGACGTTTTGAACGCTCCTTCCTGTTTGAGCGTTAAAGGCAGCAGATGAAAGTCGGCTGAGGGGTAAAAACACACAAAACTTGTTGAGGAACATCTGAACGCGTGACATCACTCAGATGGGTCTCTGAGAGGAAACGCTGTGGCCTCCTCCATTCAAGTTGAAGCTGCAGCTCAGAGTTTTCACATCTAACAGGCTGAAGAAACGTTCTCTCCTCTGTCTCCTCAGTGCTGGCATCGGCAGGACCGGCTGCTTCATAGCCAGCAGCATCGGCTGCCAGCAGCTCAGAGAATCGGGCCAGGTGGACATCCTGGAGACGGTCTGTCAGCTTCGACTCGACAGGTGAGACAAGCTCACTGTTTATTCTCTGCTCACCTGTCGGAGCGGCCATGTGACGTCTCCTCCTCCGTCCTCTGCAGGGGTGGAATGATTCAGACCACGGAGCAGTACCAGTCCCTGTACGCCACGCTGGCCCAGTACAGCCTGCAGCTACAGCAGAACCAGGTACTGAGCCCTCGAGACCCGTTCAGGTCCAGTCAAATCTGTGTAGAGCAACAGCTTCATCTGTTTTACTGATGATTTAAAGAACTACTTTCAGTGGGACATAAATACTGTATAAATAAATCCACAAATACTGTATTCCATCCATCCAACCAGTCATCCATCCAACCATCCAACCAGTCATCATCTTCCTCTGGTTCTGGACTCAGGTCTCAGGGGCAGCATCTTGAGCAGGGAGGTCCAAACATCTCTCTCCACAGCCTCTTCCAGTTCTTCTGGGAGAACTCCAAGGTGTTCCCAGGACAACAGAGAGACATGGTCTCCCCAACGTGTCCTGGGTCTTCCCCGGGGTCTCCTCCCAGTCAGACATGACCAAACCACCTCAACTGGTTCCTCTGGATGTGGAGGAGCAGTGGTTCTCCTCTGAGTCTCTCCTGATAACTGAACTTCTCACCCTGTCTCCGAGGGAGAGTCCAGCTCCTGCAGAGGAAACTCATCTCAACCTCCTGGATCCACGATCTCATTCTTTCAGTCTCTACCAGAGTTCAGGACCAGAGGTGAGGGGAGGAACGTAGACCGACCAGTAAACAGAGAGCTTTGTCTTACAACTCAGCTCCCTCTTCACCACAACGGACCAGCACAGGGTCCACAATACTGCAGACGCTGCACCAATCCATCTGTCAGTCTCACGCTCCATTCTTCCTTCACTCGTGAACAAAACCCTGAGATACTTGAACTCCTCCACTTGAGTCAGAACCTGAAGAGAACAATCCACTCTTTTCTGACTGAGGACCATGGACTCAGATCTGGAGGTGCTGGTTCTCATCCCAGCTGCTTCACACTCGCCTGTGAACCGTTCCAGTGAGAGCTGAAGATCACGGCACGATGACAACACCAGGACCACATCATCTGCAAAGAGCAGAGATGAATCCTGAGGCCACAGAACTGGACTCCCTCCACCCCCCGGCTGCACCGAGAAGTTCTGTCCATAAAAGTTCTGAACAGAATCTGTGAGAACAAGCAGCCCTGAAGGGTCCGACTCACTGCCGGTAATGAGAACCAACTCTCGCACCGCTTGTACAGGGACTGAACAGCCCGTAACAACAGGCCCCAATCCCAGACTCACGGAGCGCCCCCCCCCCCCCCACACACACACACACACACACACAGTGTACCTCGAGGAACACGGTCGAAAGCCTCTTCCAAGTCCACAAAACACATGTAGACTGGATGGGCAAACTCCCATGACCCCTCAAAGACCCTAGTGAGGGTAAAGAGCTGGTCCAGTGATCCACTAATCTAATCCTGAACTGATCCTGAATCTCAGGTTCAGACTCAGAAACTTGTTGTCGCTTCGAATGAATCAGGAAACAGTTTGATGTGAGCACAATCTAAACGTTCTTTTCTGTCCATCAGGAGCAGAACCAGATTCATTCTGCCACAGAACTCCAGAACCAGCTGACCCAGACGGAGCGGGTCAGTTTGGAGATGCAGAACCTGCAGCTATAGAACAGAAACACTTGAAAGGATCCAGAACCTGAAGCACCAGCAGCATCTTCAATGCAACCAGAGAACCGGACCCAGAACCTGAAGGCAGCAGGATGGACACCAGCAGAGAACCCATGGCCCAGCAGGACCTGAAGAACTGGATGTTCTGTTCGGACTCCACAGAATGTGGTACCGAAACAAAGATGTTCAACCTGGAGTGAAAATCTCTGAAAACTGAATGTTTGAAAAAAAGAAATAAAAGCCAACATTTGTAAAATGTTTAGACACTGAAAGAAATTATTCTTCCTGGTGGAGTGAGAAGAATCTGCAGCTCGACGTGAACCGGTTCTGCTGCCTACAGACGGAAGATTAGGATTAAGATCTAAAGAAGTTAAGTCTGGTCCACTGGACATTCAAAAAACAAAACATTTTACTTTTTGTTTTGTTTTGTTTTTTGAATGTCCAGAGGACCAGACTTAACTTCTTTAGATTTTTCTACCTGGATTATTGAGCATGCATCAGGATTAGGATTAAGAGTTTAAAGAATAGTTTTAAAATGACACAAGAAATTTTAAAATAAATAAATCAGCAAATTTATTCAGGAAATATCCAGACCCTTTGCCTTTTGAGATTACAACTCATAGGTGCAAACACTGACCTTAATTTCATAATTTTCTACTTTAATGTGAACATTGTTGAAATATTAAAATAATGACCAACAGGGGGCAGTGTTTCAGAAACATGTTTTTTTTGTTTCTTCTTCTTCTCTCTGGTCTCCTCAGCTTTCGTCAGCAACCCCACCCAAACCGGAAACAGAACAAATTAAATACTTACCTATTGTTTAAAAAAACAACAGAAGCAATAAATGTACATTAAAATTAAATTTAATTGTATTTTATTTTTATTTGTAAAGTTATAAAAATCTAAATGGGGTTAAGTAATCCTTAAAACGTTATTTCATTTTATGTTTTAACGGATTTCATTCGTTTGTAGTTTATTTTGAAAGGCCTCACAGGATGTAGACCAGTCTATCGTTTCCGCCTTGACGGGGTTAGCCGGAAAAAGCGCAGCTAGTAAACGTCAGAGAAAAGGCTGTCAGCGGCTTTAAAGGTTAAAAACGCCGAGCCAACAGGCCTGCTGTGTCCACACAGAGCTGCCGGTGGTTCTGGTTGTGACTGGTTCCGTCCGTGCTTGTCCCAGTGAGTGTCAGCGGGCAGAAGGAGCGGACCTGTTTGGGCGTTAGCCACCTAGCCGAGCAGCAGCAGCTAACGTTAGCCGCCGCAGACATGATAGCGCTCATCAACAAACTGCTGGACTGGTTCAAGGCTCTGTTCTGGAAGGAGGAGATGGAGCTCACCCTGGTCGGCCTGCAGTACTCCGGGAAGACCACCTTCGTCAACGTGATAGCGGTGAGTTCGGCGCTGGAGCGGTCGGTCCATTGTTACCCCGCGGAGTGATGAGGTCAGCTGGACCGACATCACACAGGTTCGGGTTCTGCAGACAGACCCGGTAACGGATGGGTTTAAAGGTTCTTCTGGAGGTTCGGTATCAGCCAGAAGCTGCTAACCGGATGTACTGTATCTGATCAGAAGCAGGAGGTTCTGATTCTGTGGACCACAGGTGTGTGTCAACACAACACCAAAGCGGAAAGGCATCAGCAGTGACGCTGCCCATCAATCCGCGAAAGGTCAAAGGTCATTTCCAAACTGAACCAAAGATCCCCTCACCTGGACAAACTTATTAATGTCAAGCTTATTAAAGGGAGTGGTGGTGCAGAGGTTAGAGAAGGTGGGCCTGGGAGCGGAAGGTCGCTGGTTCAACTCCCCGGTTCAACAAGGTCAAAATGTGGGTGGGAAAGGTGAAGCACCCACACCTGCCTCCACCCTCATTTGCCTCAGTCTGGGCCCTTGAGCAAGGCCCTTAACCCCCACCACCTGCAGCTGTCTGCTCCACAGAGGCTGTGGTTGAGTCAGGAAGAACATCTGGGTAAAAACAATCACCAAGTCTTCTGTGAGTTAGTTCTCTGCAGAAGGAGCAGCCGAAAGAAGAAAAGATACATAAATAAATAAAGGTGAGCTTATTAGTCCGTAGTTGTGCACAACTAGAAATGTGGAAATATTTTAAGTCATTTACAGATGTCTTCTCTACGTGAACAGCTGGAGACGTTACCACTTCCAGAATTTGAGCCAAAGCTCAGATTGGAGTAAAAAGAGACGCGAGCGCGTCCTACCGGTTTTATTCTGTGAAGAACACCAAGTAGAACGTTGTTCTACAGACTGAACATCTGGCACGCTAACAGCTGCAGCTCAGGGACACGACCAGCTCGTTGGACCAACTGATGAATTCAGCTGAAGAACCAGATCCTGTGACGCCGGCACAGAGACTCAAGCGTTCAGCTGTTCTGAGTCCACCTAACTGTGGTCCATCCTGAAGATGTTCACGACCAGAAACAGCAACAATTCCACAGAGACCTGCGGGAAGTCTGGAACGTCCAGATCAGCCGGAGGAAGATTTCTGTTGCCTCCTGGTCAGAATGAGCTCTTCAGGTTTATTAACGAGAGCCTTGAACTAAAGGTTCATGTAGTTGGAGGTTTGTTGGTGGTAAAATAAACGTCTTTGTCCCTGAAAGAGCAGAGTCTGAGTTGAGACGAGTCGAGGGACGAAGGTGATCAAAGTGTCCATCTGTGTTTCAGTCGGGTCAGTTCAGCGAAGACATGATTCCTACGGTTGGATTCAACATGAGGAAGATCACGAAAGGCAACGTCACCATCAAGGTGGGTCCTCCTCCATCATCTCCATCTTCATCATGAATGAAGCTGAGTAAATGATGTTTTAATGATGTCTGTCCAGTTGTGGGACATCGGAGGACAGCCTCGCTTCAGGAGCATGTGGGAGCGCTACTGTCGAGGAGTCAGCGCCATCGTGTAAGTCCTGCGTCCTACACGGGTCGGACTCTTCTGACCTCCACCATTGTAACGTGTTTTAATTATAGATCTAGTTAAAGTTCAGAGAAGTTCAGATTGAGCTCGAAACAAAAGAAACGCTGAGAACAAGGAAGCGGCAGACGACGTGGACAACAACTCGCCGACGCTCGTAGCTTCGTCTGCTTCCTGCATCCTCCACCCAGCTGATGCTCCCAAGCATCTCCAACGAGGAGAACGTGATGAGTAGGGCTGGGCGATATCTCACCATTTAAAAAATATCAGGATGATTTCATACGTCATATAAGATGAGACTGTATCATCTATATTTCTATGGTGAGTTACAATTAGACTGGAAAATCTGTCGGTTCTGGTTTTTCTGCCCGTCTGCACCGCCACCTTCACGCAGCCCCCCCCTCCCTCGCTGAAGACAAACACGGCACCACACGTGCTGCTTTGCACACGCTTAACGCCGTGAAGGCGGCGCAGCTGAAGAGGGTTCTTATTTAATCTAGAACAGTTGAGTCAGGTCCTCTGGACGGGTTCAAAACAAATGTAGAAACGTTTTGTCTTTCATCCAGAGGACTTCTTCAGTCTGAGGAGCTGCAGCAAACTCAGTCTTCTCATGGTGGATCAACCAGTTTGTTGTTGAAGAAACTGTTCACATGATCAAAGAGGACCATCATCCTACCAATGGATCATTAGCACCCTGATTAGGGACGGCAAGTGATGAGAATTTGGCAATTCAGATTCCTTTATCAATATCACCTATCGATTCAATTCCTTATCAATTCTGTTATCAGTTCTCATTGGGTTAGGCAATAAAGTATACTATACTATAGTATACTATACTGTACTATAATATGCTATAGTATAGTATACTATAGTATACCAGAACAAAAATAGAACTGGTATGAAAAAACAAGAATTCCTAATTAACACATTCACATAAAACACAACTGCACTTTTTAAAACTGTCAGTGTTTGTGCAGAAACATCAACATGTTGCTTTCACTGGAACCATACGAGATCTTTCTGGACCTCTAGTATCTCCAGCTGTGGAGAACACCCTCTCAGGTGTGTGTGTGTGTGTGTGTGGGGGGGGGGGGGTGATGCTTGGACACAGATACTTCTCTGCTAAAGCTGAGAACAATGGCAGCGTGTCCTTCTTCATCCACCACCAGAGGGTGGGGCTGTCTGTGGTTGGAATGGGTGATGCTGCTGATGCTGATGCTGCTGATGCTGATGCTGATGCTGCTGATGCTGATGCTGCTGCTGCTGCAGCACGACAGAAGCTCGCTGTCCTCTTCCTCAAAAAGTTCTTGTAGGACCGTCTGTTTTTGGCTGCTTTATGGGAGGCGTCTATTGACAGAGCCACAACTTGTAATCCACCAGGTTCAGCTTTAAATGAAATGGTGAAATAATCCCTGCAGTCTGTCATCTTTCATTACAAAGAGCAAACCTTCCACAGTTTTCATCTTCATCCTCTTCTGCCTGTGTCCCAGCTCTGACCGCTCCAGAAGAAACTCACCATGAAAACCAGTGAGCAACAAGAAGAGGTCTCACAACAGAAACAATTAAACACTGAACAAAGATAGAAAACACTTTTTTGTTTTGTCACGAGTTGAACTCGAAGGTCTAAGACCTCCTTCCTTCAAATCTTGTTCAGACTCTGTGCTGGGGGGCACTTGTCCTACGTGTCAGACACCATGGACCGCTTGCTGCTGGCAGACGTTCCCCTCGCGGCTCGTGCTCCACGTTTCCATTAACAGGAAGAAGTCCAAGTCAAGTTTGTTGTCCTTCACCACACGTGGTACACGAGGTGGAATGAACTGTGTCCTCAGGGTCCCAGTTACACCCGTGCTCGTTTAGTAGCACGGGAGCTTGAAAAGAAGTGAACCCTTCAGATGTTCTGCCTCTTCAGGGACGTTTACTCAGAGTTGTTTGTTTGTTTGTTTGTTTGTGTCGCTGCAGGTACATGGTGGACGCAGCAGATCCAGAGAAGATCGAAGCCTCCAAGAACGAGCTGCACAACCTGCTGGATAAACCACAGCTGCAGGGAATTCCTGTAAGAACACACTGACACAGCCAGAACCAAACGGGCCCAACAGAACCTCTGCTGTCCGCCTGACGGGCGAAGGAGCAAGTCTGAGGAAACTGCTCGTTGAGCAGGACCTGCGTTACAACAAGCTCGCATCAGCCCCGTTTCTTAGTTCCCCTTTTATTTTGAAATTAATTCAATCAGCTGTTTCAAGTATTTTATTTTGAAATTAATTCAATCAGCTGTTTCAAGTATTTTATTTTGAAATTAATTCAATCAGCTGTTTCAAGTATTTTATTTTGAAACAAATTCAATCAACTGTTTGAAGTATTTTATTTTGAAACAAATTCAATCAACTGTTTCAAGTATTTTATTTTGAAACAAATTCAATCAGCTGTTTGAAGTATTTT
>NW_023619242.1:0-2118 GCF_014905685.2 Nematolebias whitei
TAACTACAACAACAAACACAATACAGCTAAGTGTGATAATAAATGGTAAATGGACTGTATTTATATAACGCTTTTCAATCTTATTTCAAGCTACTCAAAGTGCATACTAATTAATAATAAACTAAACACCAAAGTGGAAATCAAAAATATTAAACTTTAAATAGAAATATTCACCTAAATACAAAAGTTCTTTTTTATAATAAAGAAAATACAAGTCTCCCCTCTCCAGCAGGAACTGGTGGTGCAGTCCAATCAGCTCCATGTATTTAAGTGCGCAAAGCCCTGGCCAATATCTTTTGTCTGGCAACTCCCAGGGATCATGGCAGGTAAGAACTGGTAAAAGAAATGGTAACATAACTTATGAAGAGGAAAAAGTAAATAGTGTTTTTAGAGATTTCTATAAAACTCTATACACTCCACAAATAAATCCAACAGATGAAGATATTAATTAATTCTTGGAGAGAGTAATACTTCCAAAACTAGACAGTAGTCAATCTTCAGAACTAAACTCACCATTAACATCAGATGAGCTCCATGAAGCCATGAAAAGCATGCCTAATAAGAAATCTCCAGGCCCAGATGGATATCCAGCAGAATTTTATAAAGAGTTCTGGAACATCCTGGAACCAATATTTCACAGAATGCTACATGAGTCTGAAGAAAATGGCACGTTTCCAACACATATGAATTCAGCCAACATTAGTCTACTATTAAAACCAGGCAAAGACCCAGTACTACCTACCAGTTATCGCCCCATCTCTCTTATTAATGTGGATGTTAAAATAATTAGTAAAGTCCTCTCTAAAAGATTAGAGAAAATAATTCCTCTCATTATTCATCCTGACCAAACTGGATTCATAAAAGGAAGACACTCGACCACAAACACACGCAGATTATATAATTTAATAGAGTATTCATATAGTAAAAATATTGAAACAGCTATTTTGTCTTTGGACGCAGAAAAAGCATTTGATAGGGTAAACTGGAAATTTTTATTTGCTACATTGAGTAAATTTGGTTTTGGGGACCATTTCATTAATTGGTTAAAAATATTATATAACTCACCAAGAGCATGTGTCAGGACAAATAATCAAATATCTTCAAGCTTCTGTTTACAGAGGGGGACCAGGCAGGGATGTCCACTTTCACCTGCGCTATTTGCTATTTTTATTGAACCTTTAGCAGCAGCAATAAGACAAACTGCTGATATTAAAGGTATACTGTGTAGAAATATAGAACATGAAATTAGTCTTTATGCTGACGATGTTTTACTTTTTCTTCAGAACACAGAAAATTCAATATCTAATGTTATCGAATTAATAAACTCGTTCTCAAAAGTTTCTGATTATTCTATAAATTGGTCAAAATCTACAGCTCTTCCAATAAACTGCGTGTTTAATACTTCTCTCAATGAACGACTACAATCAGGTAACATTACATACTTGGGCATTAATATTTCTCCTAGATTGGAAGACTTAATAAAATTGAATCATATCCCAATTTTAAAGAACATTGAAGATGATCTTACTAGATGGAAATCTCTGCCCATATCACTTATGGGAAGAGTTGCCTCAGTAAAAATGATGGTCCTGCCGAAAATAAACTATTTATTCTCAATGATTCCAAATAAACCTTCAACTGAATGGTTTAAGTCACTGGACTCTTTGATATCTAAATTCCTTTGGAAAAACAAAACTCCACGTATTAGCTTAAAAGCATTACAGAAATCTAAAGATACCGGAGGATTAGAACTTCCCAACTTCTATCACTACTATTTAGCCAATAGGTTACAATATATCTCAAAGTGGTTAAATCCAAATACATTAGATGAAACTTGGATAGACATAGAACAAACTTTATGCAATAATATTAAGATTTCAGATCTACCGTTTATTAGCACAAATATAAAAAGACATGTTTGCTTTAAAAGCATCAGTATTAGCTCTTCTCTGACAGCATGGTGGGAGTATTTGAAAATGACAAAATCGTCACTACTCCCCTGTAGACATACACCCATCTGGAACAATCCTGACATCCTACAAGAAAATAATATGTTAAATTTCCCAGGTTGGAGAGTCAAGGGAATTGAACGTCTGGAACACATATATGAAGGTGTAG
>NW_023619242.1:2218-4700 GCF_014905685.2 Nematolebias whitei
ATAGATAGATAGATAGATAGATAGATAGATAGATAGATAGATAGATAGATAGATAGATAGATAGATAGATAGATAGATAGATAGATAGATAGATAGATAGATAGATAGAAAGAAAGAAACCAATACTTACTATTTGTACTACTATTCCTTCTTCGTGGTTTTTCAATAATCGCGGGGGAGCTGAGAACGAACATCCCTGCGATAAACAAGAGACTACTGTATAGTTTTTTTTCCACGGTGCAGTTTAATGCTACTTTTAAACAGATGACCTTGTTATTTTTACCTCCTAATTAAAAAAAATGACTCAATCAACTTGTTGTGCACATGCGCATGTACGTATACGTGATCTTTGCTTGATCCACCTCCACACTCAAGCACAGACAACTGTACAGAAATATTTTTTGTACTTTCTCTTACAATTGACATAAACTCAGCACTACTCTCATCGTAATGAAGGGATTAATGTAACGTGTATTTTTTAATATATATTTGTATATGGACACCTCAAAGCACTTGAGGGCACCTGTAACGTTTGTTTTTATTTATTCCACAAATATTAATGCTCTGTTTTTTTTTATCATTTATTGATGACAGTACCTAAAAACACTTTTCTGTTGCTTCTGTAGCCATAAGAATGAACTGACAGATGTTGTGGCTGATAGACAAAGAGGCAGACAAAATCAGAACACAGCTAAGAAGACAATAAGGGAACGATAAAAACACACACACACAAAGAAAAAAACCTCTATATTTAGACTGTGTGACATGATTTGTTCCTGTCAGTGTCAAGTCTAAGACATCCTTTGGGGTTTGAGAATGGTTCTATACTCTGCCAAAGATGGATAATTGGCTATTTTGAGTAATTTTATGAACACAGCTCAGCTGCTGCAGCTCAACCTCAAGTAAACAACATACCCTGGGAATAGCCTCTGTTCAGGCAGCTCGTGTTTGTAGATTTCTGTCTGAATGCATGTTTTTGTCTGCCAGATGTAAAGAATAGGCCTAACCCCATTAGCCCAGATGGAGCTATTTTGATTTCTTCTGTTCTTCTCATCTATCAGTGAAGTAACAGATCTGTTTAACAACACTTAGGTGTGTTTAATTACAAAAATAGGCATTTTTGATGAATTAAATTAAAAGGAAAGTTGGATTTTTTTAGTGTAAATACTGCAGCATCTTTAAAACCTGTATTATTAATGTTTATTTAAGTCTGGCAATGCTATTAAGCTGCATTTTTAACTATAAGGTTAAATATGTGTGAAGATAAGAATGTTTATGCACATTTTACCCAATTTTACTATTTAACACATTAATTGTTCAAAGTTAGGAAGGAATCACACAAATATACAAGTAGTGTCATATAGGTATACTGAGTGTAGCTGCAAAACTAAAGCCTTTATGCTCAACATGAAGTTAATGAGAATACATTTGAACCATTTATTCCCTTCTCTAAGTTAGATTGTACTTGTGAATGAAAGTTAGAAAAGTAAACTAGGCTAGATAACTGGTTACATGGCATAATGGACCTTTGGTGATGTTTGTTTACATCAGTGGCACGACGGCGCTGTTGGTAGAACTGTTGCCTCTCAGATAAAGAGTGGCCAGATTGAACTTGGGCATGGGACCTTTCTGGGTGGAGTTTGCACGTTCTCTCTGTGGGTTTTCTCCAGGTACTCTAGTTTCCTCCCACATACCAAAGCATGTTAGGCTGAGTGGAAACTAAATTGTCTCTATCACAAAAAAGGGTTAAATCATATCATCTGAATAGTTTCTTTGTTTGGAAAAATGTTTTGTCTTTCATCCAAAAGACTTCATCAGTCTGAGGCCTGTCAACCCAGATCTGTCTTATAAATAGCACTTTCTTGCAGTGCTTTTAGTCAGCCCTCTGTGGAAATCTCATAAACTAGCTTTACACATGCAAAAAGGGACCATCTGTCCAAAACAATCAATCATCATGCATAACAATCAAATGTTTTAGGCCAGATGTCCAACGTGCTTCACAGAAACAATCTGAGGACACCTGAACAACATGGTTCAGAAAAAGGGTTGAAAGCTCAATCATCCAGGTGGATAGATAAAACACAAGCAAGGGTTAAATCCTGATGAAATTATTTAACCCTGAGATGCAGATGCAACAGGGACATTATTGTAAATTATATTTCTAAGAATTTATTTTTAATTGTCCATAGGTGTGAGTGAGAGTCGTTTGTCTCATGGTGTCCCTGTGATGGACTTGTCACCTGTCCAGGGTGTCTTTGTTCACAGTCACAGTGACTGCTGGATTGGACACCAGTGACCTTTGTGATCTGGAAAGGAAGAAACGGGTAAAGATAATGGATGGATGTTTAAGTGAAAGGAACTCCCAGTGTCTCTTCTTTTTGAATGAATGCCCATTCCATGGTGGAATATTTTGATCACAACCTCTTGTAACTTATTTACTCACTTACTTACTTACTTACTTACTTACTTACTTACTTACTTA
>NW_023619242.1:4710-11363 GCF_014905685.2 Nematolebias whitei
CTTACTTACTTACTTACTTACTTACTTACTTACTTACTTACTTACTTTAAGTTAAGGAGTCACCATTTTGAGGTTAAATCAGGACATCAAATTCAACCTTGAAAGTAAACAAAGTCAAAGTTTCTTTATTTGTCATACGTGTGTGGTACATGTGGAGGAACGGAAATGTGTACACAGGGTCCAAGTTACATCCAACAAAAGTATAAAAGTATAAAATTGTAAAAATAAAAATAAAAAAAAGGATAAGATATAAGATATGAACTAAGAAAAATGTTAAACTAAAATACATTAAACTGTTAGCATTAAACAATAATTAATTAATTAATTAAACATTGGGTAGAAAAGCAACTGAGGTGAAACAATAGTAAAAAAAAAAGTTTATAACTTCTATAATTAACTATAATATATTTTTAAACGCCATATTGAAATTATTAATGACTTTTTTAAATTATTATTAATTTTTGAAGCTTTCGTGTATTTTTCTTTTCTCACTCAGGACCCTGTGATTCACCGATAAGAAAACACTCCAGAATTACATCAGAGCTTCCACCATGTGTGTGATATTTCTGTGGCAGATGCAACAGGGGCATTATTGTAAATGATATCTTGTTTGTGTCTTAGAGATGCCATTCGTTTAGACAAGAGGGAAGTTTTGATTGTCTACATTCAGAAAAAGAAGGTTTCTTGTTTGGCGATTACAGCTCAAAATCTATATGGGGCATAGTCAGGTGGTTTGATCCTCATCCACTTGAAAGAAAGAGCTTTCTAATGTAAAATCCTTTTACTAGTCTACGAGCTTTTGAATGGTACATATAGTAAAAACAGTTAATGGACTGGCTCTATCCTATACAGAAATTATTATTTTATGAATAATGAGTAATTAATGAATAATTAAGCATATTGAATTGATTAAAGCGCTACAAACAACAGAAATTTAGAGAAGCGGGCCACAAGGATAGAGTAATTATCTTCACATACAATCAGATTCCCCTTGGTGCCCCTGTGCTGTAACACACTGCATGAGAAACAGAAACCACATGAACATCTGTTATCACAGCTGTGTTAATCATCTAAATCTTTGTATGATATTATCCACAAGATCAGGGTCTGAAGGGTTGTCTTGCTCTTTGATGCTTGTCTTGCTAAAGTTTTCTTCCTGTGAAACCAAGCAACAACAGTGTAGCCACAACTGTAGTCCTAACAATGCTCTTTTTATTGTCTCAAACTGTGGGAAGTTGAAATAGATGTAAATTAAGTGATAATAAAACAGCACAGCCATCAAAAGACACTCTTAGATATAAACATTTGGTTCAGGCTTGATGATTTTTTTTTTATTTATTCACAACACGGTAATTCATTAGATCCCATAAAACTTGTTGACTTTTTTGTCTTTTTTAACTGTTATTTTCTTTAGCTTTTTGTAAAATAAACAGTACAGAAAACTGTGACATTTAATAGAACTTCAGTGTGTTTCAGTTCCACTTGATAGCACTGTTACCCAATTATTTTAGAAGATATTCAGTGGAAATAAAGGAGGATTCAATATTTGCTTGTCAGTTCGCAGCTACTTCCAAAATTAAAAAGTGAAATGAGGAACTTTTAAATATTCTCTGTTCAAGTTTCACTAAATTATTTCAGGTTTGACTTAAGTAATGGTTGCCCATTTAAAATGTTCAAAGAACTTTTGTCATACACAGATGATAGTGTGTTGGAAGAAACATTTTGTTCACTTTTCATTCAAACTTTATTTATACAGGTTAGTCTCAATGAGAATAACCTGTTTTCACATTTCGTAAAATATTTTGCCCAATAAATATGATTAAAGAGAAGTAAATTAAAACACTGTTAGAACAGATGGGGGATTTACTGTTTTTCGATAAAATTAAATAAATAATTAAAACCATTATCCTGAGATGTGAGACAAGTAAATCAATGCTTTCAATTTGTGAGATTATAGAGAACATCAAAGCTATCAACATTAAATATTTGATACATTGCATCATTACAAGAAAAAAAAAAACAGTTGGTTCCTTATGTGAAAATAATAGAACAAGAAAAGTAAAGCAAGTTTAATTGTTAATAATTACACGTATCAAATAATATTGTAATAGATGACATCTGTACAAAAAAAGCTGTATTGCGAGTGAATAAATGGGCTCCTTTCACATTTATCCAGTTGGTAGCCACAATTGTGTTATTTATTTATTTTAAAAATTGCTGAATGATTGAACAAGTTTAGAGTTTAATGTTGCATAAATAGCACTGCAAATATTTTTAAAAACACTTATTTCCATCTACTTCTGCACCTTTTTTTTCACATTTTAACAACAATTTTAGTCAGAGGTTTTAAAGAACACTTCCCAAAGTTTAGATTAAAAAAAAAAAGTTTTTAGGGGATCCAAGAACCAACCACTATAGGAAGCACAAGCCAGTGTATCTCTTGTGCCGGTCCCAAGCCTGGGTAAAGGGCGAGGGTTGTGTCAAGGAGGGCATCTGACAGAAAACACTTTTGCCAAAACTAATATACTGGTACATGTTCATCTAAGCAACATCATAACAGATTGGTCAAGGCCTGTGTTAACAATGACCACCACTGGTACTGTTGACCAACAGGGTGCTGGCGGAAATGGTGTGATTGTCAGTCGAAGACCACAAGGAGGGAAACATGTCAGGAGACAGAAGAAGAAGAGCAAAGTCAAGAATGCAGGACTGAATGTAGAACGTACAACTCAATGTGGGGACAACGACAGACAAAGAGCTGGCTGACATAATGCAGAGAAGGAAGGCTGTTTTTTGTGTCCAAGAGACCAAGTGGAAGGGCAGCAAGGCTCACTTCATTGAAGCAGGGTTTAAACTGTTTTGCCATGGTGTAGATAGAAAGAGAAAGGGTGTAGAGGTGGTCCTGAAGGAGGAGTTGGCAAAGAATGTAGTAGAGATGAAAAGAGGGTCAGATAGGATGATGTGCCTGAATTTCAAAGTATAAGAACTGATGCTAAATGTTGTCAGTGGTTATGCTCCACAGGTAGGATGTGATGTGAAGGAGAAAGAGACATTCTTGAAGAATCTGGATGAAGTGATAGAGAGTATTCCCAGGGAGGAGAGTGGTGATTGGAGCAGACCTGAATGGACATGCTGGTGAAGGAAACGGAGGGGATGAGGAAGTGATGGGTAGGTTTGGTGTCAAGGAAGGAAACCAGCAAAGACAGATGGTGTGGATTTTGCCAAGAGAAAAAAAATGTCTGTAGTCAACACATATTTACAAAAGAGGGAGGAACATAGAGTGACTATAAGAGTGGAGGCAGGTGTACGCAGGTCGACTACATTCTGTGTAGAAGAGGAAACCTGAGGGAGATTGGGGACTGTATGGTTGTGACAGGGGAGAGCTTGGCCAGACAGCATCGGTTGGTTGTGTGTAGAATGACTGTTGTTGTGAAGAAGAGAAAAATAGTAAGATCAGAGAACAAGACCAAATGGTGGAAGCTGAAGAATGAAGAATGTTGAGAAAAATTTGGAGAGGAGCAGTTAAAGGGTCTGGGTGGTAAGAAAGAGCTTCCAGATGACTGGACTACTACAGCAACAGAAATTGGAGAGACGGGTAGGAAGGTACTTGGTGTGTCATCTGGACAGAGAAAAGAAGATAAGGAAATCTGGTGGTGGAATAGTGAAGTGCAGGAAGCTGTTCGGAGAAAGAGATTAGCCAAGAATAAATATGACAGTGAAAGGACTGAAGTGAGGTGACATGAATATAAGGAGGTGCAACATAGAGCAAAGAAAGAGAGAGCAAAGGTGAAGAAGAAGGTGTATGATGAGTTGTATAGGAGGCTGGACAATGAGTGGAGGAGGCTGGATGAGAAGGACTTGTACTGTTTGGCAAGACAGAGGGTTCAGGCTGGAAAGGATGTGCAGCATGTTCAGCTTATTAACAATAGGAATGGCAATGTACTTAGATAGAGAACTTTACTAATTGGTTTTTCTATGTATGTGAATGTTCCCGTAAAGTGCCCTGAGACAACTTTGTTGTGATATGGCGCTATATAAATAAACTGAACTGAATTGAATTAGCCCTGTGATGGACTTGTGACCTGTCCAGGGTGTACCCCGCCTCTCGCACAGTGATTGCTGGACATGGGCACCGGCGACCCCCGTGACACAAAATGGAAGAAGCGGGTAAAAGATAATGGATGGATGGATAAATTGAATTCTAACAAGTGAGGAGAGTGTGATGGGAAGATGGAAGAAGTACTTTGAGAAGCTAATGAATGAAGAGAATGAAAGGGAAAGAAGAGTAGAGGTCATAGAAATTGTGGACCAGGACTGGGAAATATTAGTGAGGGTGAAATTCAGAAAGCTCTGAAAAGAATGAAGAAGGGGAAGGCAGTAGGACCTGATGACATACCAGTGGAGGTTTAAAAATGTCTAGGAGATATGGCAGTGAGGTTTTTCACTTAAATATTCAATGGCATATTTGAGGGTGGGAAAATGCCTGCAGTATGGAAAAGAAGTGTGCCTTTGTCCGTTGTTAAGAACAAGGGTGATGTACAGAGTTATAGAAACTACAGGGAAATTAAATTATTTAGTCACACAATGAATATCTGGGAGTGTTGTGGAAGGTAGACTTACATGAGAGGTGACAATTTGTGAGCAACAATATGGTTTCATGCTTAGAGCACTATAGATGCCATCATTGCTTTGAGAATGCTGATGGAGAAGTACAGAGAGGGTCAGAAAGAAAATTGTATCTTTGTGGATTTAGAAAAAGTATATGACAGGGTGCTGAGGGAGGATGTGTGGTATTGCTTGAGGAAATCTGGGGTGGCTGAGTAGTACAGTATGTTAGACTGGTACAGACATGTTTGAAGATAGCAGGACAGTGGTGAGATGAGCTGTCGGAGTGACGGAGAGCTTCAAGGTGGAGGTGGGAGTGCATCAAGGATCAGCTCTGATCCCCTTCTTGTTTGCTCTGGCAATGGACCGACAAACAGATGAGAGCATACAGGAATCCCCGTGGAGTATGAGATTTGCAGATGACATGATGATCCACGGTGAAAGCAAGGAACAGGTGGAAGAGAACTTGGAGAGGTGGAGGTATGCACTTGAAAGAAGATGAATGAAAGTCAGCCGTAGTAAGACAGAGCACATGTGTGTGAATGAGAGAGAGGCCGGTGGAACAGTGAGGCTACAAGGAGCAGAGGTCACAAAGGTGCAGGACTTCAAATACTTGGGGTCCACTGTCCAGGAAAATGTAGAGTGTCAGAAAAAGATAAAAAAGAGAGTCCAGACAGGATGGAGTAGATGTAGAAAAGGTTCAGGTGTGATTTATGACAAAAAAAAGTGACAGCAAACATCAAAGGAAACGTTTACAAGACAGTGGTGGGACCAGCTATGTTGTATGGTCTGGAGACAGTGGCACTGACAAAAAGACAGGAGAAAAAAATGGAAGTGGCAGAAATGACGATGTTGAGGTTCTCCTTAGGAGTGACAAGGATGGATATGATTAGGAATGAGATCATCAGAGGTACAGCAGAGATTGAACAACTGGGAAATAAAGTTATGAGGCCAGACTGAGATGGTTTGGACATGTCCAGATGAGGAACAGTGGTAGAATGGTTGTAGTGGTAGATTCATTGGTAGAAGGATGTTAGAAATGCAGCTGCCAGGAAAAAGTCAAAGAGGAAGGCCAAAGAGGATATATGGATGCAGTTAGAGAGGAAATGGAGGTACTGTAGTTAAAGTGAGGACAGAGGATGCAGAGGACACTAAGCTTTTGAGAGCATCCTGTTTTTATGCATGCCCACTACCACTCTGTGTTGTAGAACTCACAAAAACAATGAAGCCATTTATTTTTTTCTCAAGTGCACCTGCCTTTGTCTTGGTCCTGTCATCATTAAGCTTTGTTTATTTAAAAAAAGGTTAAAAACTGAGAGCAGTTTGTAAATGGCATAATTTTTTCCACTTGAAATTGTGTATTCATTTGGTTTGTGTTTATTAGAAGTAGATGAAACGGAGAGGAGTAGGGAGATGAATCAGAGTTTTTGCAGAAGTAGTAGGAGTAACTGCTTTTGAAGTAAAACAAGAACAAGATACATATTTCTAAAAATATTTAGATGGCAAAAATATATTTGTTCTAATCAGTGTTAACAATTTGTTGAAATGACATATATTTTAACAGCTAATAAATTGTCAGCTATTTTCAGATGATCTCTAGTTTATTATATTAATTCTATTATGAATTTTGAAAATTAGTTTTGTATCAAATACATGTAATTAATCCAAATAAGCTCAAATAATAATAATACTGATGTTTGTTGAAGTTGTGGACACCCATCCCATAAGAAAATAGCAGCCCTCAATTATACACTAATAAAACTAAAAATATGAAAAATAGTCAAAATTAGCCTTTGAATGCTACTGTACTTTCAATACTGTACTTTTCCCCATTAATTTATAAGAACCTAAATAAGCAACTAAACTATCCACCAGGGTATATCAATCATCTGATAACATGTTTTCTTTTTAAAATCATTGACATATTTCATTTTGTCTGATTCACCTTCATTTTATTTTTTGGTTAAGATATCTACCTACCTACCTACATACCTACATACCTACATACATACATACATACATACATACATACATACATACATACATAC
>NW_023619243.1:0-11357 GCF_014905685.2 Nematolebias whitei
ATACCATACCATACCATACCATACCATACCATACCATACCATACCATACCATGCCATACCATACCTGTTGACCAGCTTTATTTATAAAGCACTTTAAGCAACCATAGAACCAAAGTGTTGTACAGTTACAGTCCATAAAACCCAACAGCAGTCACCATACAATGTATGGTATGTATTTTTTTTTTAATTATGTTTACATACCATACCACAACATAACATAACACAACATAACACAATATAACACAACATAACACAACACACAACACACAATACAACAACACCACACAACAACACAACAACACCATACGTACCATACTATATCATGCGATGCCATACCATGCCATACCATACCATGCCATGCCATACCATGCCATACCATACCATACCATACCATGCCATGCCATACCATACCATACCATACCATACCATACCATACCAGCTTTATTTATAAAGTTCATTAGGCAACCATAGAACCAAAGTGTTGTACAGTTACAGTCATTAAAAAAACCCAGCAGCAGTCAACATACAATGTATGGTATGTATTTTTATTTTTTTATTTTTTTATGTTTGGCATACATAATAAAAAAAAAGTGTAAATTTCAGGATGTATTGTAAGTTTATGAGTCTTTTTAAAATAAAACTTTTTATGGTCTGTTTAGAAAACCCTTTTAAAGATTAAACATGCCATGTATGTTAAAGTTTAAACAATGGTCTTGTTCAGTCTGACAACACTCACTCAGAAAGTGTGTTGAGAGTGACTCTCAGCTACGACCACACCAACGTTTAGATCAAGATCTGTAATAATGACCTTTTTTGTGTTTGTTAAAGTTACTTAGTTGTGTCATCTTTGATCAGGTCAGCTCCAAAGTTGGAGCATAGGTTATGGATGACTCTCAGCTACTACCACATCAAATTTTAGCTCGGTTCACGCCAAATTGTCTAAACTTTAGCCAGTTTTGTGTTTACTAAAGTGGCTCAGCTGTTGCATTCATCTTAAATGGGGTTGCCTCCAAAAGAAAATCAGTTGTCGATGTTCATCTTTCTGGAATTTTTAAAAATTAAAATACACCCAGTAGTTCATGAGATATTGTGCTAACAGACAATCACACTCATAGAAACAATTACATTACAACTTTTTTTTACTGTCTGTTTTATGATAAACAGCTTTTTCATGCAGTCAAACAAAGAGTCAGTTCAAAGTGGAAATATTTACGCAAGTGACAACATCAGTTCTTCAAAATGGTTAGAAACCTTTCTCACTTCCATTTTCTGAGTAGTTCTGCCTTTGTATGAGACAACTGTGGCAGTTTACAACACCTAACCAGTTGGGAAATGGTTGCATGCGACACTGTGCTAAAAGCTGAGTAATAAATCGTAATCCCAGGTTGGTTGATAGGTTATCTACAGGGCTGTGTTTGTGGGTGAAAAGGGAGAGATGCTTTTTACGTATATGGCACTGAATGGATTTTTTCATGTGATTGCTATTTTGTGAATATGGGTTTTGCGGTCACAGTTTTATCATCTTTACCTGAATTTAGAGAATGGAGGTACAAAACAACTCTTTTTTTTTTTTAATAGAGATTGTAAATAGCTTTTAAATGGGCCTATTTTAATTAAATCAATTATTTTGATGCAACTGATCAATACTTAATAATACATTTGCACAATAGTAACTGATTGCGTGATGAATGCTAAAATAATACTTGTATGCAACAAGTTTCTTACTCAGTTTTAATTTGTATCAGGACATAAAAAGATGAAATGATTTGACGGTGTGTCCCACTTTCGTCACTAGTGTAGATAAATCCTTTTCAGTTCCCAGAGATCCAGGGGCTCAGCGTGTGTGTGTTGCTGAGCCACTCATTATGGTGACCTACTTCTTGTAGGTTTACAAAAGTGTTAGGTTCCACTGCAGGTGTGGGACTGGTCATCTTTTTTCAATCTTTTCATCACACACAGCCGAGGATGGAGTGATAACATTCTGTCTCTGTGTTTGTTTGTACTGTTAGCAAAATATCTCATGAATCTGGGGGTGGATTTGAATGTTGGAATTGGATTGGAAATTACATCTACAAGTGATTAACCTTTGGTAATCAAGCCCAGTCAAGATGGCCGCCACAGCTAAGACTTATTAAGAAACAAATAACATGTAATGCAGTTCATTTTACAGCTAAAATTTGATGTGGTTATTCCCAACACATACTCTGAGCACTGACTGATATCACAAGATGTTGATTTAAAGTTTGTCATTAATTAGTCAAAGTGACCTTCTTGTTAGCAAAAATCTTACGAACCACTGGACAGATGTTACTGAAACCTAGATGTACGCCTATAGCTCGTTTCAGCCTCAATAGGTCACCACAGCTAAATGACATTAACCAACACAAAACTGACTTACAGTGGTGCTTGAAAGTTTGTGACGCCTTTAGAATGTTCTATATTTCTGCAATTATGGGGAATTTTAGCCCGTTCCTCCGTACAGAACAGCTTCAACTCTGGGATGTTGGTGAGTTTACTCACATTAACTGCTCACTTCAGATCCTTCCACAACATTTGGATTGGCTTAAAGTCAGGACTTTGACTTGGCCATTCCAAAACATGACCTTTATTCTTCTTGAACCATTCTTTGGTAGAACAACTTGTGTGTTTAGAGTCTTGCTGCATGACCCACCTTGTCTTGAGATTCAGTTCATGGACAGATGTCCTGACATTTTCCTTTAGAATTCTCAGATATAACTCAGAATTCATTGTTCCATCAATGATGGCAAGCCATCCTGGCCCACATGCAGCAAAAAAGGCCCAAACCATGATACTACCACCAGCATGTTTCACAGATGGGGTAAGAATCTTCTGCAGCAATGCAGTGTTTTTCTTTTTCCAAACATGACGCTTTAAACCAAAAGTTCTATTTTGGTTTCATCCGTCCACAAAACATTCTTCTAACAGTTTTCTTGTCCACGTGATCTTTACAAACTGTAGACGAGCAGCAATGTTCTTTTTGGAGAGCAGTGACTTTCTCTTGCAACTCCGCCATGCACACAATTGTTGTTCAGGACTCATGAACATTAACATCAGTCAATGTGAGAGAGGCCTTCAGTTTAGAAGTTATCCTGGGGTTCTTTGGGACCTCGCCGACTATTCCACACCTTGCTCTTGGAGCGATCTTTGTTGGTCGACTACTCCTGGGGAGAGTAACAATGGTCTTGAATTTCCTCCACTTACACAATCTGTCTGACTGTGGATTGGTGGAGTCCAAACTATTTAGATGGTTTTGTAACCTTTTCAGCCTGATGAGCATCAACAACTTTTTTTCAGAGGTCCTCAGAAATCTCTTTTGTTCATGCCATGAAAAACTTCTACAAATATGTGAAGAGCAGACTTTGATAGATCCCTGTTCTTTAAATCAAACAGGGTGCACACTCACACCTGATCATCATCCCATTGATTGAAAACACCTGACTCGATTTCACCTTTAAGCTAACTGCTAATCCAAGAGGTTCACATACAGTATTTTGACCACTCACGAATATGTAATATTGGATCATTTTCCTCAATAAATAAATGACAAAGTATAATATTTTTATCTCATTTGTTTAAATGAGTTCTCTTTATCTACTTGTAGGACTTGTGTGAAAATCTGATGATGTTTTAGGTCATATTTAAACAGAAATATGGAAAATTCTAAAGCATTCAAACTTTCAAGCACCACTGCAATTTTAGATGTGGAGCTAAATTTGAGGTGGTAGTAGTGGAGTCATCCTTAACACATACTTCAAGTGCTAACAGATCATGCATATATTGTACAAGATCTGACTGAAACAGCTAGAACTCCATCTTTTCTCATTATAAAAGAATCTTAGCTTAAAACTCTGGCATGAAAGGCGGAAGGTGAAATGCAAGGAATTCCATATTGTTCATGTTTCCCTTGATCTTTGAACAACTCTAATATTTATTGTTCCCATTTCAGTCTTTACTTTCTAGAATTTGTCAATTATTTTACTCATGAGTGTTCCTCAACCTTACGACTTGCATCCTTGGGACTGTAGTGGCCTAAGGCGCTGGCTCAGCTGTGAGCCTATTAACTGCTCATCTTTAAATGCAGATGCCATCCAATCTCCTAAGGAGCAACGGTGCACGTTGCTCAAGATGGTAAACAACACGAGTCAACGCATCAATGTCTTAACTACAGTTCCAAGTGTTACCCTCCCCCGCACCTGTTAGCAGAACTAAAAAAGCATGGTTTCTTTTCCACCCCTTAAAAAGGTGCTCAGAGTTGTGCAAGTCCTTCTTTATTATTTACTAGACTGTTACAGTAAATTCTGTGTACATTACAAAAAGCAAACAGATCTCATTTCTTATATTTTATTTGAAGCTTATAGAACATCTGAACATAGAACATTTTAAATAGCTCACATAATTGGAATTATCAAAATACAATTAATACATTCTATGACAGTGATAGAGGACTATGTGTGTTATGTGCCATCTCAAGCGAGCAGTGGTTAAAGTAGTGTTAAGCGCAAGCTGAGATAGGGTGGCTGAGGCCACTGAAGTAGGAGATTTCCCGCTCACTCATGAGCTCAAAGTGCAGCGGCTGCTGGCAGAACGTGCACTCTGCTGAGGAGTGGGGCTTCAGGCCCAGACCCACCTCCTTCCATGTCTGCACCAGCCTCTCTGAAGAAGGGAGGAAAAACACATCAGATTAACAGAGAAATATACAGTGGCAGCAGGTTCTGTGCATTATTTTATTCAAAATCAACTTTAACATTAAATTTGATATAATCATAATAAACAATGATTTCTAATCATCAGCCTAACAGCTGATTGTAAGTGCACTAACAATCGGTCGTTAGGCTGATGGTCCTCCTTTTGCATGTGAGCAACTAGTTCTGGCTGTCACCAGCAAACTGGTTGATCCACTAAGAGAAGGTGCTGCTTATAAGACAGTTTGTTGCAGTTCCTCAGACTAAAGAAGTCTTCTGGATAAAAGATGAAACATTTCAACAAAGAACCCATACAGAGGGCCTGAATCAACCTTGTTAGATTTATCTATCTGGATTATTGAGCATGTATCAGGACAATTACTTCATATTTTAAGACTGCTTAATCGTCTTACCAACAAAGTATTTCATCATCTCTGGGGTGTGATGAGGAGTCGGAGCGATGCGCAGGAGCTCCTCTCCTCTTGCAACAGTGGGATAGTTGATGGCCTGCACATAGATGTTGTGGCGACTCATCATGATGTCACAGACCTCCGTGTTTTTCTCAGCATTTGCCACCTAAGATATAAAAACAAAACATTTAATAAAGTCATTAAGTTTCTATCATGTACAGCTAATTTGGCAGGTGTTTCTGTACTGGTAAGATTAAATCACCGCTTACCCGGATAGGGATGATGTGGCTGGGACAGTGCACAACAGGCAGCCCCGAGTCCATCAGCATTTGTCTGAGCAGCTTCACGTTACGCTGGTGTTTACGTCTCAGCATGCGACCTTCTTCACTTTTAAGAATCTGGATGGACTGCCTGGCTCCAGCCAAAAGCATCGGCGGCAGAGACGTGGTGAAGATGAAACCAGCAGCATAGGAGCGCACTGTGTCCACCAGTGCAGAGGTACTGGCAATGTAGCCACCCACACAACCAAAAGCTTTGCCTGTGGAAAGAGAAGAGATTAACGGCTATTCCCTGACTTAATGGCGGTTCTAAAGACACCATTATGAGTCTCCTGCTGAAACTTAAAACAAGATCTCAAAAACCAACAGCCTTCCTCACAGTGCAGCTACACAGCTGGTAGGAAATAATCATGCCCTCAGCTTGACAGCAACGCAAAGTAACTCAATAAGAGGGCAATGAGAGCCCCCAGTTTCCTAGCAACAGCAGAGCTGCTCCAGCTTCTTTAGGCTCCCAGGCATATTGAGTGACAGAACTGAGGTTTAATTCTCACAATGACAAAAAAAACAAGGTGAGTCATGATGACTGGGAGAGTTGGTTCAAAATGTAACTAAACTTAAAAAAAAAAATCCAGAAACCATAAAAGCATACTGGCACAACAACCCGTTTGTTTGGATTATTATCAGCTTAAGAATATTGTGGAATTGATTAAAAGACAAAATGCTCTGAACATTTGTTTTTCATGCTGACCTAGAGTTCCTGAAATAATATCCATCTTGCCCATGACGCCATCCCTGTCACCGATGCCGCCTCCTCTGGCACCATACAGACCCACAGCATGAACCTCATCTACAAAGGTGATGGCACCGAACTCATGAGCCAAGTCACACATCTCCTCTAGCGGACACACAGCACCTGTGACACAGAGATATGAGCACAAGGTCATATAAACAGTCTGTAACAGAAGTGGAGTAACAGTTCAAAGAATGCAAGTGCTTAGATAAATAAAAGATTAAAAAAAAAGGTCAAACTGACCATCCATGGAGTGGACGGTTTCAAAGGCCACGATTTTGGGTTTGGTGGGGTCTCCTTTCTGCAGCAGCTCTCGTAGATGAGCCACATCATTGTGGCGGAATATAAACTTTTTAGCACCGCTGTTCCTGATACCCTGAATCATTGACGCATGGTTGCCTGAGTCCGAGTAAATCTCGCAACCTAATTTTTTTGGAGGAAATAGTACATGAAAATGTGCTAACGTAAAAAACAAACAATAAAAAAATATACATAAAAAGTTTTATTTACCAGGTAGCATTTTAGCAAGGGTGAAAAGGGTGGAGTCGTTTGCAACAAAGCAGGAAGTGAAGAGCAGTGCTGCGTCCTTCTTGTGAAGGTCAGCCAACTCGTGCTCCAGTTCCACGTGAAACTTACTGGTCCCAGAGATATTCCTGGTACCTCCTGCCCCTGACCCATGCTTCTGTAAATTATCCCTGGACACAGACATCAATCAAACAAGAAAAATGTTATTCAGTGACTCAGAATGCCTTAAACTTCACTGTTAAAGTAATAAACATTAGTTCTGTAGATATAAGCTTAGAAACTAAATCAACAGGTATCAGAGGTGCATTGTAGTGTGCAGTACATGCTTAAAAGAAAAAAACCTTAATGGAAATAAATTAATTGAACTATAGCCAACTTATTCTACTATATTTACCCATAAACAAAGGGGTTAAAGACTTCTGTGTGTCAGGTTTCAGCTTTTCTTGTTCTATCTGAACTCTGTTCTCACAGTGGAGCAAAAGCTACAGAGCAATCAAGGGAAGCAAAGTAAAAATAAACGTTTGCCAAATTATATAACAGACCTTGACCAAAAAGCACTGGCTAAAATATTACCCTTTGTTGATTAGTATTCAAACTACATCTGTCACTTACATGATAGATTGCACAACTAAAGGGTGTCGACTCATTCCCAGGTAGTCATTGCTGCACCAAACAGACACCTCCCTTTTCTCCTCCAGAGAGCCTGTGAAGTCGTCAGCCATCGGGAAGTCAGTGGCCAGACGATTCACAGTCTTAAACACACGATATGTGTGATCGCTCTTCTTCTCTTCAATCTTCTTCTCAAAAAAGTCATCGTATTGGAAGCGTGACACTGTGACAAAACAAGGAACAAAAAGAAGAAAAAAGAAATTGCTCAACATGGTTCAATGTTTAAATTGTACAGTGATCAATAAGAGCAGCCTAAAAATTACACAAGACTTGGAAACCAAACAAAAAAACAAACATACTTCGGCTAAGCAAGTTGTCCTGCAGCAAGTGGGTGACCCTCTTAGGTTGCTGCTTCAGAAGAGTTTTCAATAAATTATTTTGTTCCCCATTTTTGGTAACATTGGCCAAGCACGGCTGCTTCAGTTGGGCTGGTATAACTTCTGAAAGAGGTTAAGAAAACAGAATGAAGTGTTAAGGAAAGTACACTGAGCTAACACTTAATGTGTAACAGCTCTTACCTTTCTGGACGGTGCGTACTTCCTCTACATCCTCCTGGAACTCCATGGTAACCTGACGGACCACACCACTGTCCTTCTGGTTCATCTCAGCAGCCAGGAAAGGGCACTTTGAGGCCACCACTTGGCCAGGTGGTGGCATGGGATGACCAGTGGGCAGCTTAGACTCAGCTTCCTGCTTAAGGGCTGTGAGAGAAAAAAAAAGAAAATATAGGCATTAAGTGCTTATATGCTACATGTCACAGTGCCACATGTATGCCTTAAAACCAACATAGCTGTAAATCTGCTAGTCTTTCCAATAATGGGAGACACTTTTCTTAATATTATGTGGCTGCTGTTAATAAAACCAGAAATTCTCAATCATACCATCACTTGCAGCCTTGGTGTCAGTGTTCTGATAGAAAGATGAGGAGCAAAGGGCCCGAGCCATTGAAGGGGCCATGGGTTTTGAAGCCAGCTCCATCATGATAGGGCATCGCTGAGCATATGAGACCAGAGACTTTTTGGATTGCTGGAAAAAGGCCTGGGGCATACCAGCCAAGAACGGGCAGCGACGCACGATCACATCCATTGCCAGCAGATGTGGTGATTGCCGACAAATCTAAAGAGATAGAAAAATAGATAAATATAGGACAAGTCAAGTCAAGTCAAGTCATCTTTATTTGTAGAGCACAATTTAAAACAGATAAACTGTTATCAAAGTGCTTTGATAACAAGGACAAGCTGCTACAGTCACATTTACTAAAATAGTAACTAATATGGGTCAAAATAAGAGTATAAAGGTTTTGAGAATGCTCGTTCTAAGAGACAGTAAGAGATCTTTGCAATCAAACTGTCTGTCTGAATCCCAACACAATTATGCTCTAAATGACTGTGTCTACAAAGATCTCTGAAAGGGGGCCATCTTTCACCTTTTATTTCTCTAAAAAACTTTCACTTCCCATTTTATGTGCATACTGGTGATGACATGGTAATAACAATAATAAACTTTTCTTAGTATTTACAATTTCTGAAACTATTCCTCGCCCCTTACCGTCTCCTTCCTAATCCAGATAATATCAGGTTTACACATTCCTGAACAGATTACTCACTCCCATTTTTTTTACCTCATTTATTCAAGAAAATCCCACCAAAGCCTGTAAAAATTTAGAACTGGAAAAATCCGGACTACAGTATAAAGATTATAAAACGTCAACTTATTATGCTACTTAATTGCGTGTTTTCGTTATAAATAAATAACTTTTAACGCGTTATCTCAAAAAGCTCAAATAATCACCACTCGTGTAATTAGAGAGAAGCTCGTGTCCCTACTGATTAAGGCATTTTAATAATATAACGTATATTTTAAGCCCCCACAATCTAATTTCTAACCACTCCAAAAAGTAAACAAATGTTATTAGACCATCATAATCTTGTCATTAGCTAGCGTCGGCGGCGACATCTTAATACAAAGCAGTTTTTAGTCCCTAAGTTAAAATCATAGATAACAACAGAATAATTTTATTTACAAAATACCCGGCTGTAAACAGACAGTTTTAATTTTTAGGAGTCTTCCGGTGATCTTTGCCGGTTGACCTCGCTCTGATGTTAGCTAAACTGCTAGTTAAAGCTAAGCAGTCAAGAAAAACAAGACTAAAAAAACCTACCTTTAAGATTAACACGGGATGGTATAATCCTTAAAGGTCGCGTAATAAGCAGGATAACAGCAAAGGCGCTGAATAAATCTAACACCCAGGAAAAAAGCCTTTTTTATTTTGAAAGAAGCGAAGCTTAACAGCACTTCGTTATCCTGCACTGAGGACGAACGAGGAGGACGAGGACTTCACCGGGTTTATAAATCCATACGCCTACGTCAAAGTCTCGCGAGACTTGATGAAATAACTTTTTTTTTATATTTTTTTTTTTTTTTTTTTTTTTTTAAAGAACTTTATTATGAACACAATTTACAAACAAACCAGGCAAACAGTGTAGTACAATATAATAAACAAATTTCACAGGTTGAGTTATTTACATTCAAAAGACATACAAGAAAAAAAATTAAAATAAATACATTAAAAAAAAAAAAATAAATAAATTTAGAGGTTTATATCAAATCAAACGTATTGATCAAATTATAAAGTTGTTGAGCAGATTTACTTTTAACCAATTTAAGAGACTCACAAAAAGATTTCAGGTTATTTTTCCAATGAGATAAATTTGGATTCACCTTAAAAAATCTACATTTATGAATAAAGTACTTTCCTAGTAAAATTATGTTATTAATTAAAAATTCTATTTTAGAGTTTTGAAAATAAACACCAAATTTTATTATTGTTAAAGTCAGATCAGGCAATTCAATTCCCTGGGTCTGAAGCCAACCCCACATACTTCTCCAAAAGTCTAGACTGACATTGCAGTTGAAAAAAAGATGATCTAAATCCTCCTCTTCATCATCACAAAATGTGCATCCAGCAGTATCAAACTTGAATCTAGATCTGATAAAAGCATTAGTTGGATAGATGTGATTTAGAATTTTAAAATGGACTTCCTTAAGTTTTGGAGGAAGTGGAAAAGAGATATATTTTGTCCTAATTCTAGAAATTATATCCATTTGAAAATCTTTAAGAATATAGTAACGTTTGATTTGGCCAGGATACAATTCTTTCTGTAAAACTCTCCTCATGAGCTTGTTTGTCATTGCTTTATCTCCAAAATTTATGTTTTCTATAAACAGTTGACTTAGATCAGGGGATACTTTGGAGTGAAACAAATCTTCTTTAACCATAGATTTAAGAGGTGTTGGTATTGCTTTTATCAGCTTGTTGTAAATCCTGACATCACACACAAGATTATATTTCAAACAAAATTCGTTAAACAACAAAATATCACCATTATCATTCATAAAGTGTGATATAGCCCAGATACCTTTAGAAAACAGGTTCTCTAAAAATAAAGATTTTCTATTACAAAAAACATATCTATTGTTCCAAACTGGAGTATTATGTGGAGTGAAATTGTGTTTGTAGAGGAGTTTCCAATAAAGCAGAACCTGTTGGTGAAAGTCTGACAGTTTGATGGGCAACTTATTATAATCAAAATCACATCTCAAAAGAAAATCTATTCCACCTACAGCTTGAAAAATATAATTAGGAATCACAAACCAAAAAGATTGTGAACTGTTACAAAATGATTTCAGCCAATTAAGTTTTAAAACGCCATTCATGGCATTAAAATCAATGACATTACTGCCACCTTCCTCATAGCTTTTAACTATATCTTCTTTTCTGATGTAATGACATTTGTTCTTCCATATAAAGTTAAAGTTGATTTTGTTTATGTCTCTAATAATGTGTGGAGGGACTGGCAGAGAACATGCTGGATAAATCAGTCTGGATAAACTCTCCGTTTTGGTTAGGAGGATTCTTCCAAATATGGTGATATCCCTTTGCAGCCACTATATAATATAAAAGTAAAGAAAGAGGTGAAAT
>NW_023619244.1:0-11342 GCF_014905685.2 Nematolebias whitei
CTGCCTTCTTCCACCTGCGTAATATCACTAAAATTAGAAACATCTTAACTAAAAATTATGCAGAAAAACTGGTCCATGCATTTGTCACGTCTAGACTGGACTATTGCAATGGTTTATTATCTGGGTGTCCAAATACTTCTTTAAAACGTCTTCAGTTGATCCAAAATGCTGCTGCCAGAGTCTTAACCGGAGTTAGTAGGAGAGATCATATTTCTCCAGTTTTAGTTTCTCTCCATTGGCTCCCTGTCAAATCCAAAATAGATTTCAAAATCTTACTTCTAACCTACAAAGCTCTCAACAACCTGGCTCCATCTTATATTACAGATCTTATTGTTCCATATTTTCCTAACAGAGCGCTTCACTCTCAGATTGCAGGTTTACTTGTGGTTCCTAGAATTTACAAAAACAGAATGGGAGGCAGATCTTTCAGTTATCAGGCTCCTCTCTTGTGGAACCAACTTCCAATCTCTGTCCGTGAGGCTGACACATTATCCAGTTTTAAAACTAGACTTAAGACTTTCCTTTTTGATAAATCCTATTGTTAGGTTTGGCTTGAGTTTCCTGAGCTGTCCCTTAGTTAGGCTGCTACAGGCTTAGACTGCTGGAGGACAAACTGACCACAATTTTCACTCTGCTACTGTCTTTACTTACTCTGCTCAACCTGTTTTGTATTTGTAATTATTTTTTCTATCCTTAACATGTGTTTTTTTGTCTTTCAGATGCACCTTGACTTATACCTGGACCTACCATTCTGTGTTTGTCTGTCTCTCCTTCCTGTCCTCTCAAACCAGCCGGTCAAAGCAGATGGCCGCTTGTCCTGAGCCTGGTTCTGCTGGAGGTTTCTTCCTTTTAAAAGAGAGTTTTTTCCTTTCCACTGTTGCCACTGTGCTTGCTCAGGATGGGAGACTGTAATAAAGACAAGATTCAACTTGTCTGCTGGATTCCTTAGATAGAGAACTACTAATTGGCTTTTATGTATGTGAATGTTTCTGTTAAGTGCCCTGAGACAACTTTGTTGTGATTTGGCGCTATATAAATAAACTGAATTGAATTGAATTGAATTGAATAGCTTGATAAGTGTTAAGTGAGGGACTGTTTAGATTACTGGCAAATGACCATTTTGGGATTCCCCCTAAATCTCCTTGATCCTACGTTCTGTCAGATCACACTGAGGGTTACATGGCACCAGAGGAACAGGAAACATGTCTGCTGATTACTCAACAAGTAATCTGAGTGGTCTTGAACCTCACAGCCTCTGATCCTGGACTCATCAGAGTCCATGACTAAGACAATAATATGGTTCGTTCTTGGAGCAGCTTGGTGTTTACTCTGCAGCCCTGCCTCTATTTGTTTTTCTGTCTGCGGTGAATTAAAAGGCCATGCTCCGTCTAAACAGTTAATCTGCTGAGATTAGTTTAGTAAAAAAAAAAAAGCCTGATCAAAGTGAGAACATCAGCTCATTGGTGTAACAGAAAATGAAAACATCACAGAGAAAACAATAAGCTTACAATCAACAAATACAATTTTAGTTTTATAATCTTAAAAGCCCCGTGACCCAAAAAGGAAGAAGCAGGTAAAGATAATGGATGGATGGATAATCTTAAGAGTTCATGTTTGGTTGTTTTACAGTGTTTATGTAATTTAAACAAACTCTAGTTGAGATTCTGCTCTTTTTTCAACAGTGTCTTCCTCTTTGCCTCTCTACCATAAAGCTCAGACTGGTGAAGAACTCTGGCAGCTCAGTGTCTCCCATCTCACCTGAAATTTGTAACTCCTTCAGAGAGCTCACAGGGGTCTTGGTGGTCTCACTGTTCTTCTTCATCATGGTCACTCAGTTTGCAAGGACAGCCTGCTCTTAGTAGATTTACACGTGTCCATATTCCATGCATTTCTTGATGAGTGATTTAACAGAACTCCTGGTAATGTTTAGGGTCTTGGAAATCATTTTATATCCCAACTTGTACTTTTCTATAGTCGTTTCTCTTAGTTGATTAGGAACAGTAACAATACAGGGAGTGACTAATTATGCAATTGTGCAATGTATCTTAAACATTTTTAGTTAACTTTTCTTTTTTTTTTTTTCAGAGGGCAGCACGGTGGCACAACTGGTAGAGCTGCTGCCTCTCAGCGAGAATGTTGTTGGTTCAAATCCCGTCTGGGAGCCTTTCTGGGTGTCGTTTGCATGTTCTCTCCATGCATGTGTGGGTTTTCTCCGGGTTCTCCGGTTTCCTCCCACAGACCAAAAACATGTATGTTAGACTGATTGGTGACTCTAAATTGTTCCTAGGTGTGAATGAGAGAGTGAATGGTTGTTTGTCTCATTTGTCTCTGTGTGTCCCTGTGATGGACTGGAGACCTGTCCAGGGTGTCATGCAAACTCCACCCAGAAAGGTTCCCAGACTGGGATTTGAACTGGGGCAACCTGCTCACTGACAGGCAGCAGCTCTACCAACTGTTCCACTGTGCTGCCCATTTGATCAAGTTACTTGCTTAATTTCAAACTTTTAAAAAAGTCAGTTTTGAACTTAAGACTTGCACATTTTAATTTGTGACTTTACTCTGCACAAGTTTAAACTTGAACATTTTATCTTGGGATTTGACTCAGGACTTGCATGTCTTGACTTGACTTGGCTTGAGACCTGACATTGGACTTGGCTCAGAACTTATGTCTTGGCTGCGGAATCAACTCGGGATTTCCAAACCTTGACTTTGGACTAATCTTGGGACTTGTAGACTTGTATATTGTGACTTGGTTAAACTCTGGACTTGCACATCTTGCCTTAAAACTTGACTTGGCTTTAAAGTAAACTTGAGATTTGAGTGGAAAGACTTGAAACTTACTTGTGATCTGCAGTAACCATGTTTTGGTCCCACCTCTGCCTGTCAGTGAAAAGTGTTGTGGAGCGTTCCCAAACTGAGATTCCTCGATTGATGCGAGGATATTTGTGGACTGAAGTAAAAACCAGGCTAATTTCTGTCATCCTGTTGTTTTGAACAGAGGGATTAACACTCCTCGCCATCATGTTCCAAACGTAATGTTCTTGCTGGATGGGAGAAGGTGAGCTGTTAAGCAGATTTATGATAGTAGCTTGTAGCCGTAGTTGCAGAGCGGAACGACAGCAGACAGATTTAGCAGGATTGAATGGGACTTTTCTAAAAGACAACTTGACCTAAAGCTCCATGTTAAGAACAGATAAACCCGGAGTAACAAACACAGCTCAGGCCAGTGTGTACGAGCTACAATGATGTAAACACTCTGATGTCAACATGCTGTGTTTTTCACTCAGCAGCTGACCAACATCCTGCAGAACAATTGCTCTGAGTCTGCAGGATGGGATTTTAATATTACAAACACCATCTGATTTCAGGCATATCAGCAGTTGGGAGCTTTGTGTTCTGCTCCCTCACTGAGCCTCACAGTAACACCTTTCTTTCTGCAGATTTAATCAGCTCAGAGTGCATTTTCAGCTTTTGTGTGAAAATCTGATGGAACTTGTCAACACACAGAGAAGCCGAGTGAGGACAGAAAAAGAAGAATGCAGCCAGGAGGGTTGCAACCTGTAGTAAGCTTATTGAGGAGGTCGTAATGTCAATGCCAGGTTTAGCTGGGATTTGTTCACATTTAGTTACATTGTCCATAAAAAGCATCAGATCTCAGCTTCTCAGAATGAACAGATGATTCACTGGGATGCCCAGGAAATTTCTGAACTGGAAGGATTATTTGGTTCTGTTGGCATTTAATCCTGATTTACTGTAATGGATTAGAGTGCAATTAGAGATAATAAGGTATGCTAAATGATTTTCTCAGTGTCAGGGTTCTAGAATTTTGTTTTCTGTTACACCACTAACATCAGGGAAGTGCTGGTCTTAGAGCAACTGTCTCAGATGACTATGGATTACCTCACTGGCTACTTAAGGCTGAATTTAACCATGAGTCTTATGCCCCTTTTCCACTGCTCCTCTTCAGCCCGGTTTGGCTCGGTTCTACTCAACTCAGCTTGGTTCTTGTTGCATTTCCACCACACTTTCAGGACCGGTTCTGTAGGCGTGTCCAGAATCCAACTCGTCTTACCTGCTGGTAGTGGTTGCTAGCCACCACTAATCATGTTAAGAAGAAGACCCTAAACTGATACACAACCAAAATGGAGGATTTTGTGGCCTTATTGAACATTATGCTCAGTCAGAGATGCTCTAATGGAGTACCTCATGAGCTGTAACATGTAAACCTAATCCTAAAACTTTTTGACTCCCCTGCCTGCTTTAAACCCATCTATTTTCCATTTTAGGATAGATTTTTACAATAAAGATGTATTAAAAATATCTTGACTTTTATTATGTACAGATATGCACACGGTTCATGCTTTCCTTTTCTTCCCCCCTCTGCGTCTCTAGAAGTCAGACGAGGAAGCAGCTGGAGAGGCTGAACTGGAATAAGGCTGCAGGTCCAGATGGTGTCAGTCCCAAAGTCCTGAAGGTATGTGCAGAGCAGCTCTGTGGGCTTATGCAGCACCTCTTCAACCTTAGCCTGACCCAGGAGAAGGTTCCAGTGTTGTGGAAAACCTCCTGCCTTGTTCCAGTACCAAAGAAAACTCACCCATCAGTCCTCAATGACTATAGACCTGTTGTCCTGACATCCCACATCATGAAGGTCCTAGAGAGACTTCTGCTGACCCACCTGACTAAACAAACAAGCACATATCAGGACCCACTGCAGTTTGCTTATCAACATGGACTTGGAGTTGAAGATGCCATCATACACCTGCTTCAGCAAACTCACAGTCATCTAGAAAAGGCAGACAGCACTGTGAGAATCATGTTCTTTGATTTATCCAGTGCATTTAACACAATCCAGCCTGATTTGCTTTGTCAGAAACTCCAGAAGACTCAGGTGGAAACCTCAACAATCGCCTGGATCAAAGACTACCTGACAAACAGATCACAGTTTGTGAGACTGAAGGGTTGTGTGTCTGACCAGGTGGTCAGTAGCTCAGGAGCACCACAGGGGACTGTACTCTCACCATTCCTTTTCACTCTGTACACCTCAGATTTCAAGTACAAAACAGACTCCTGTCATCTGCAGAAATATTCTGATGACTCTGCAGTAGTCGGGTGTATCAGAGATGGACAAGAAGCTGAGTACAGGGAACTGGTGGACCACTTTGTGGCGTGGTGTGGAAACAATCATCTCATCTTGAATGTGAACAAAACAAAGGAGATGATTGTAGATTTCAGGAGAATCAGGAACAGGTCCAACCCTATTTCCATCATGGGAGAAGAAGTGGAGGTGGTGGAGAAGTATAAACATCTTGGAGTTCACCCTGGACAACAGACTGGGCTGGAAATGCAACAACGAAGCCGTCTACAAGAAGGGACAGAGCAGACTGTACTTCTTGAGGAAGCTGAAGTCCTTCAGTGTTTGCAGCAAGATGCTGCATATCTTCTATAAGTCTGTTGTAGAGAGTGCTATCTCTTCTGCCATCATCTGCTGGGGGAGCAGTGACTTAAAAAAGATCAATAAGCTCATAAAGAAGGCTGGCTCAGTTCTGGGGTCTCCTCTAGAAACTTTGGAGATGATTGTACAAAAAAGGATTCTTCATAAAATGAAGAACATTATAGACGACCCTCAGCATCCTCTTCATCAGACTGTCCTACAACAACAAAGTGTCTTCAGTCAGAGGCTTCTTCAGATCCGTTGTAGGACAGACGCTACAAGAGATCCTTCCTGCCCACAGCCATCAGCATCTAGAACAACTCTTTATTGAAACCAGAATGATGATTTACAACATATAATTTCCCTCTGGGATTAATAAAGTATTTGTGAATTGAATTGAAAATTGCAAAACATATCCCACTGTGCTTTAATCACTGAAACTGCTATCACAATCAGATGCAGATTTGAAAAAAAAATAAAAAAATTCTGTTTAAATTTGTCCTTAAATCTTAAAGGTTTGTGTTTCATCCATCCATCCATCCATTATCTTTTACCCGCTTCTTCCATTTTTGGTCACGGAGGTTGCCGGTGCCCATGTCCAGCACTGACTGTGCGAGGGGCGGGGTACACCCTGGATGAATCGCAAATCAATCACAGGGACACAGAGACAAACGAGACAAGCAACCATTCACTTTCTCACTCACACCTAGAGACAATTTAGAGTTAGCAAACAGACTAACATGCATGTTTTTGGTCTGTGGGAGGAAACTGGAGTACCCGGAAAAAACCTACGCATGCACGGAAAGAACATGCAAACTACACCCAGAAAGGCCCCTGGACCAGGATTTGAACCAGGACCTGCTCGCTGAGAGGCAGCAGCTCAACCAGTTGCGCCACCATGCTATATATGTAAACATAGATAGTATATCTATGTATAGTATGTATAGTATATACCACAATACAGTATACACATTATATATATATATATATATTTGTATATATATACATACACACACACACACTTAGGGCTGCAACTAACGATTATTTTGATAATCGATTCATCGGCCAATTATTTTTTCGATTAATCGATGAATTGCAAAAAAAAACAACAACGTTTTAATTTCCACCCCTTTATTCCAAAATTGAACATTTGACTGACATAGCAATTCGCACAAAAAACAGGTTGCTATTTGACTATTCTGTTAGTAAAATATTGAATAATAAAAAAATAAAAGTTAGTCACATAGCTTAAAAAAATACATGTACACAAAAATATATACAAATGTATCTTTATACCTGCACAATGTGTAGCTACTTTGTAAAATGTGTCATTGAGGGAAGAGTGTAACCTGGATTAAGTGTGGAATATTGTAACCTGGATTAGAAGTGTGGATTATTGTAGTGAAGCCTTCGTCTTCAACCATCGACAGAGGCCTCGTGTCATTGACTTTGCTGGCCAATTTTTTTTAGTATGATGTGGAGATCACTTCTATAACATAAGAAAATCTAAATAATCATGTGTAATGTTATGGTAAATTAATATCAGTGTTTTCCTAATGTTAAAACAAATTAATGAAGACACAGCCGGGCTGCAGTAAACCATAACGTGTCATTGTGACTTACTCATCCAAAGGCTACTCTAGTGGATGTTGCAAAGACTGAGGCGGATCTTCTTGATCTTCCAGGATAATTATAGATTGCTTGGTAAATAGATATGCTCGTGTCTGGTCCTCAATGGTAATTACTTGTGGGGCCTGGTAAAAGTGTGGGGAGGGAGGAAGACCAGAGGCTATGACCAGAGAAACCTGAGAATACAGCAAAGTTGGCAAAACCTGAGTGGAGGGCTGGGACACAGGTGCCTGGCAGGAGAGCCAGGTTGATGGCACTTGGGCAGATGTTTGGACCAGAGGTGCCTGGGCAGAGAGTAAGGATGACAGTGCTGTAGTAGATGGCAGGGTCTGCGGCAACTGGATGGAGAACGGTATCTGGTCAAATACTCCATTATTCGCCTGCTCTGCGAATTTTTCCAGAAAAGCACAATTATAAAACAAACGCTGTCATAACAACAAAGACTGACTAAAATGAAACATGGCATATTCCAGTTTTACACTTTTAAATAACTTTAATGACTTCACCTGAATATTCAGAGTGGAAATCCAAAGCACAAAGAGAGTTGCTGATGTTGCTATGCCATGATGCATAAGTGAACCTGATGAGGTACTCTCAGTTGGTGTGGACGATGTTACTTCTTGAACACTGAATATTTCACTAGCCATTTCATCTTGTCCAACAAAGTCCAACAAACCCTAAAATAATAAGATAATTGTAATTTCAGTCACTTGAAATTAAATAACAATACATTATCTAAATGAATACAATACCTGCATTGGATAAGACACATTGCATTTTCTCATCTTGATAAAGCCATTCGGATATTTGAACTTTAACAACAGTTCACTTGAAGGTTCCTCGCATCCTGCCATTCGCTGATGTCTTTCCTCAATTGCCTAAAAAGCACTAAATAAACCTTTAAATAATTAATCAAGCACTGCTATCCTAAGAATTTACAAGTTCTTACCTTGTTGCGTCTTTCCTCCCAGGTCTTAGCAAAGATATATTTAAATCATAATGGCACACATTGCTCTGCACATACATAAAGCAATTTCACATGTACAAAACATTCATATATACCTGCAATACATCTGCTCGAGGTACAATGTAGTTTGCTTTCGCCTTTACCTTTTGTTCTTTAGCAGCCCTTGCCAGTTCAAAGCCAACCAAATTTAAGCTGATATGTGGGTAGCTTTGGCAAATGAAGTTATTCGGTGCAGATAAGCTCCAATTCAAGTTAATTTTTAAGCTTCTTGTTTCTGTCCTCTCATGCACAGGGCTGCCTAAAATTGATTGACCAAAGAATACACACACAGTGACATAAAGAAGCTTTAACTGAATTTAAGCCACAAACTATCAGCCAGCCAGACGATTCTGGTGAAACAATAAGATAAAATTGTTTTGATTCATACAGTAATAAATAAAAAGGTGCTGCAAAATGCATCAATTCTTGTTTTCTCTATTTTATTACATAATTCTATCTTTAAGGATTATTACATCACATGACTCAATGATGTAATATTGCTGTTTGATTCTGTAAGCCACAAAGCAGTTGTGCCAAAAGTTACGCTAATAGTGTGGGAGAGGAGGTAGCGGAGACTCACGTGACATAAAAACAAAAAGGGCCAGGGAGTATAAAAATATTTGTCCATACAAGGCTTGGCCACCTCCCAAGTGAACATGGAACGAACACAACAGGGTCACCTCACCATTAATTACTAGCAAGCTGATATACTGTAACATTTAAGTTTGTGGCAAATAAATATTTTAATATTTGCTATGAAAAGTTTTGAATTCCACTAGCTAAGCCCCTGAAGCTAATGCAGTCTACCTGGACTGCTAGAGAGTATGGCTTCAGTAAACATATGGACCGTGATAGCAGACAGCACTTGCCTACACTTCGGTGCACTTGACGTCGGAAAAGTCTTCTTGTTGCATCAATAAATCATCCGTGTTTCTTAATCCATGTCGAGCACGAGCTGCCGTGCTAAAAATCGTGTTAAAAACACGAGTGTTTGTGTTGGATTGACCTGACTTTACAGACCACTGAATAAGTCTTATGCCTTATGATTTTTCCACCAAAATGCTATGTAAATATGTGACGTTTTGACTAGTCAAAATAATTATTCTAGATATCTTCAGTATCATTCTGACTAGTCAAAATGTTAATTCAAGATATCTTAAATAGAAAAGCTGTCTACATGAAAAAAATTTCAAGATATCCTGAATTCAATTGGATATATCTAAAAAGGAATTTTGACTAGTCATAAGTACAGTTCTAGATATCTTTGTTTTGTCTAGTCATTATTTGCTATCAAGATATCTGCAATTTAATTTGCGCTAGCCAAATCCTTATATGTAAATGGTAAATGGACTGTACTTGTACAGCGCATTTCTATCTTATTTCAAGATACTCAAAGCGCTTTACACTACAATCTGTGCCTAATTTACCCATTCATACAGCACTCTACTAGATCTCTACAAAACTAATTGAACAAATCATTCTAAAGAGACTAATCAGTGCTTTAGATCACATTCATACACAGATGGGACACACATCAGAGGCAATGAGGGGTTCAGTTTCTTGCCAGGGACACTTCGACATTTGACTGCTGGTGGATTCGAACCCCCAACTCTCGCATTGGAGAACGACTGCTCTAACCACTCAGCCACAGCCGCCCCGATAGATATGTGATATCTAATCTATACATGCGGTGCAAGAGTTTGGTTCGCATTGTCGGTAATAAGTTAGACCCCTTCAGGGTGGGAACTGAACTCCGCCAGGGCTGCCCATTGTCACTGATTCTGTTCATAACTTTTATGGACAGAATTTCTTGGTGCAGCCAGGGAGCAGAGGGATTCCGATTCTGTGGCCTCAGGGTTCCATCTCTGCTCTTTGCAAATGATGTGGTCCTGTTGGCGTCATCGTGTCTTGAGCCGAGTCTGAAGCGGCTGGGATGAGAATCAGCATCTCCAAATCTGAGAACATGGTCCTGAACCAGTAAAGGGTGGATTGCTTTCTTCAGGTCAAGGGTGAAGTTCTCCCTCAAGTAGAGGAGTTAAAGTATCTTGGGATTTTGTTCACGAGTGAGGGAAAAAACAGAGCGTGAGATTGGCAGATGGATTGGTGCAGTGTATGCAATATTGCAGACTCTGAACCGGTCCATTGTGGTGAAGAGAGAGCTGAGCTGTAAGGCAAAGCTCTCTGTTTACCAGTCGGTCTACGTTCCTACCCTCACCTATGGTCACAAGCTCTGGGTAGGCTTAAATTAAACAGGTGGTTGAAATGAGTTTCCTTTGCAGGGTAGCTGGATTCTCCCTTAGAGTTAGGGTGAGAAGTTCAGTTATCAGGAGAGACTCAGAGTAGAACCACTGCTCCTCCGCATTGAGAGGAGCCAGTTGAGGTGGTTCAGGCATTTGGTAAGGATGATCCCTGAACGCCTCTCTAGGGAGGTGCTTTGGGCATATCCGACTGGGAGGAAACCCTGGGGAAGACCCATGACATGCTGGAGAGACTATGTCTCTTGGTTGGCTTGGAAGCACCTTGGGGTTCCCCCAGAAGAGCTAGAAGAGGTGGCTGTGGAAAGGGATGTCTTGACCTCCCTGCTCAAGGTGCTGCCCCCGCAACCCGACTTTGGAACAAGCAGAACATAATGGATTGTTTAAATTGTTTTAAAATGTTTGTTTTTTCCAGAGATTTAATTTAGTTGTGTGTGTGCTTATTTTCATATATAAAATGTAAAATGTTGGCTCCACCCCTCTTATTAAAAAAAAAAGTAAAAGTCACTAATGATATTCTCATGGCCTCAGACAATGGACGTGTGTCTATACTGGTCCTGTTAGACCTCAGTGCTGCATTTGACACAGTTGATCACAATATTTTACTACGGAGGCTTGAATATGATATTGGGATTACAGGAACAGTTCTAAAATGGTTTAAATCATATCTATCTGATAGATTCCAGTTTGTAAATGTAATTAATAAATCTTCATACACCGAAGTTAGTCATGGAGTTCCTCAGGGCTCAGTGCTTGGGCCAATACTCTTTATTTTCTTTATGCTTCCATTAGGTAAAGTTATTAAACAGCATGGGATACATTTTTATTGCTATGCTGATGACACACAATTATATTTGTCCATTAAACCCAATTAATCCAACACCTACTTAGACTACAAGCATGTCTTAAAGACATAAAAACCTGGATGACCCTTCATTTTCTCCTGTTGAACACAGACAAGACTGAGGTTTTGTTTTTTGGACCTGAGCACCTTATGGATGAATTTTTCAGTCTTTCTCCC
>NW_023619245.1:0-11334 GCF_014905685.2 Nematolebias whitei
GAAAAGTCATTTTCAACTGACCCAGACATCATCCAACTTCACAAGTTGGATGATCCTGCAATTAACTCGATGATACTGTATCTGACTGACCCAGACAAATACACTCCATCGAAAGTCGAACTGGATTCCAATCCAGACTTTAAAGTCCTCTTTCAGCTGCGCAAACAGTTAAAACTACTCAAAGACAACCTAACTTTAGCTCATGGAGCGACGTCCTCACCCGTGTTCGCGGTCTCCCATGACTGAAGGGGGGTGACGCCAGTTAGGGTAATGCTGCCAGACGCGATAACGTGAGCAAATCTGACATCCAGAGTGAGTGGCGCACCGAAACGTCGTTTTCTAGTTGCTTAATCACTACTTTTGTCAATGTTGAAACGTTGTTTAACTGGTTGCTTAGTCACTGTTTATGTCGATGTTGAGACATCGTTTAATTGGTTTTTGGTATTGTTTCTGAACACCCCAAGCAAGAATGAATTTTGTGTGTAGTTGAGTTAGAGACTAAGAGGCCTTTAACCATGCCAACATGCAGTTCATTCGTTAAAATGCAATCTTTGCGGAGTCAATGTATATTAATGCTACCTTAAGTACCATAATCTACATTGGTCTCACAACGCTTAAGCCGAACCTACTCGAACAATTCTATTCGGGGGGATAGCTAATTCTTTTTGATGAGTCTCGCCATAGACTTCCAAAACATTTATGGGGAAACCAAACACCCAATCTCAAGTCGTTCGTCTAAAAGACAACAGACAATTGAACCAAACTATATTTTGCCATGTAAAGCTAACTTAAACCAAGTTAGGAATGGAAAAATAGTTTGGAACACTCTTCTATAGGTATAGACCCCTATAGTTACCCTTTTCAGCATGTTCCATCCCTTAACTGGTAGCTGCAGCTGTTCCCAATCATAATAGCTTACACACCAGGTGCATATAGTTTAAGGCCTTATGTAAAATCCCCTTCATAAGCCCACCTTAAACCACATAATTGCATGTCACATTGAACCAGAACGGCATCGACTGGACATCCACCCAGCAACGACCTTCGCTGGAGGAGACCTGCAATCCTGGCGTTGGTCTCCACTCTTCATCCAGTGGCCGCATCTTCAGTTCAATCCAAGGGAACCCTTCTGTATGCTGATCAATCAACACCTCCAATCGTTGTAGATTTACCGTTGTGGATTATATGACTTTTTCCAATGGATTACAGACTCTCTTTCAAAGGGGTTAAAGCATTGCTACAATGGAATTACCAACAACATTATGGAATTACCATCAACACAATGGAATTACCAAAAACATTGTGGGATTACCTCCTTTGACTTTTGTTTTCCTTGCTGGATTACATCAAGACCAGGGACATTCGAAGGCGTAAGTTCATGTTGGAATTCATCCCCATGGACAGGCGATGATTTCCAAAGGGGGGACTGTAGTGAACTAAGCCTCAGGTCAAAATCTGGCCTTGAGGGTGTCAATAAACCTGATGTCCGTAGTGATGATGCATGACAGACGACCAGCTTTAATAAAGGTGAAGCCTGATCAAAGTTCTCCTCAGCAGCTGAGAACAGAAGGACTGAACTCCTGCTTTAAATCAAGCTAAAGATGATAATGTGTAACCACAAGTGTTTTACTGTTTTACTAATAATCAACAAAATAATCAACTAATGAGAATATTGATCTTTAAGAAATTGTATAATCTATTGTATGATTGTGTGATTTACTTGTGAAGTGTTGAAGTTGAAGAGCAATGCTCAGGCCTCATGTAACAGTGAACAAGTCCAGACATGCTCACCTAGGACAAGCCTGGGCCTGCCTCGAGCAGTAGAAAGAGAACAAGAAGTCATGGAGTTCAAACTCAGCTCATCTCATGATGACGCATCTTTGAGCAAAACAAAGTTCTGGAAAGTACCAGAAAACTGGTCTGAACCGGTTGAGGTGCAAAACAGCAGATGAGTTACTGGAAAAGAGATGATGTAATTTTCCATAACCCCTCCTTAAGAGGAGGAGGGAAAAAGGGGTCTTTAAATACAGACTGAACAGAATAAACTTGGTCAATGCAAGAGTCGAAGCTGAACTGGAGAGCCGAGCAGAGGGAATTACAGGCATGAGGCAGCTCGTCAGATCAGAAGGAGCCCAAAAAGGAGTTGGATTTTACCAGTTTCGAGATGATGTTGGAAGTTAATTCTTTTCTTCACCGAGATGGGATTGGATTTAAGCTTTCGTTCATCGATACTTAAACTGGATGAGCTTCCTACTTCTATTAATAGCTTGACCTGGGCCCGTCCAAAAATTCTGATCCTCTAATTTGGGATAGCTGTGCTTGTCTTCGAGGTTCGGCCGGTATCTCTCTCCTAGAGAACTGGAAATATGCCCTTACCATCACAGTGACTCACTAAGGGTCGCCTCAAAATCATGGTAAACGGACGACCTCATTCTTACTCTGCTCTGATTAAATTGTTTCATCAAATTGGAAGAATAGCATACAGAATAAATTTGGGAGTACTGAATTGGTTACTGGTGAGATTTGCTCGAAGGTGCTTCTGGTTCATGAGGGAGTTGAGGGAGAACATCTTTTGACTTTATTTGTGAAAGGTTTATGTGAAGGCAGTATCTATAAATCCTCAAGGGCTCTTGAAGTTTAGAATTCCACAGATAGTAGTCATCGCCTCACTTAGGGAAGAAAGTGTATCCTATGTACTCATGAAATTTAATCATTATAAAATTGTGCCTGATGCTGTATCCCCTGCTAAAACTATTGATTAAAGCAACGCAAAATGAATAATTCTGGACTATTATTTCACCCTTAATGAACAAAAACATGGTAATGCTTGGTTCACTTAACAACACCAATAAAGGAGGTTTTGACAGGTTTATTAGCTACAGAGTGACAACACCCTTGTGCCCATTTCCAGGGCCCTAAAAATTACCAGAACAGTTAACAATTGCAACGCTAAAGTGAGAGGTGAGCGGCCACAACGCGAGTTTCTCTGGACCAGAAGATCCCTCCCTGCTGCTTGGAGGTTCGAGGTAACAGAGTGAGATCAGGGTGTGACTCACGGATTTAAGGTCGTTAATATTCTGGATGAATCACCTCGTCGCAGCCTTAATGAGGTTACTTTAGACAGCTACAGGTAATACCATGGCGCTGAAGTAAGCTTCCGGACCCCTTGGAGGAGAGGCTGCAAGCAAAGGTGATTATCGCTACTTTTAGTGGTTACCTTTGCTTATCGGAAAGCAGACATGGCACCCCAGATGGGACCGTAACGGTCCCAGAAGTGAAGACGCGCTACAGAGGACTGATAGGCGTCGATAGAGCAGCTTTAGAGAGTAAGGAGCTGTTAGTGACTGGGAGACCCCCCAGTTAGTACCCCCAATAGATCACTAGAGGCTAGTGAGGAGGGGTAGAAGGCTTACGAGGGTTACTGACCATAATCCAGAATCGTAGGTAAGCAGCTAGTCTGTCCTAGTCCAAAACGTTAGGATAAAGTCTGGAGACTTTGAGGACCGACGACTTTGACCCGACAAGAAAAGACATAACGATGTCCTCAGAAGGGGCATCGACGAGTGCAGAGCTAGGAGGTTCCAAGCCGACACAAACAAGCCAAGAAGAACAGGAGCCAGTAGAAGGAAAGACAGATGGCCAAAAGACAATGGTACAAAGTACAGGAGGAAAACCAGCAGAAGGAGTGACCAACGTGGAAATCATCCTATATGGAAAAGGGTATCATACCTGGAATCCAGCAGTGAGGGAAATATTAAGAGAAAGCAATCCCCAGACATGTGGAAAAGTCCTGGAGCAAGGACTGAAAAGATTTATAGAAGAAAAAGGAGTGTATTGCTGTACGAAAGTCCAGCGGGGAGTTCAAACAGTAGTAGCAAGAGACCCAGGTGAAGCAAAATCAAAAAAGGAAGTTAAAAAATGGTTGCAATGGTGGGTGCAACAGATAGAGGCACGAAAAGATACAACAATAGTGACAGTAATTAGCCCCTCAGTCGAGTATGACTCCATAGTAAAGATGATATCCAAAGTGACAGGATTAGAAGGGTTCATTACAAACCCTCTATGCAGGGCAACAGCAAAATATAAGGAGTGTGAAGAAGAATTGGCAAGAATGAGGGAATATAGAAAAGAAAGAAAATTAGAGATGGATCCAAAAAGTGAGCAAAGTTCCGTTGCACAAACCCCTGAAGCGTCGGAGAGTGAAGAAGACCAAAGCGAACCAGAGGACGTGGTTTTAAAGAATATACCCCCCCCTCAATATTAAAATAGAAGGAGAAAACCCAGGAGGTACGAGGCCAAAGCAGGGAGCTTACCCTCTAGCCTCTCATCACCCCCCCACGTTTGTGAGCTCCACTCCAAACCTGAGTGCGTACAGAGAAACTCCCAAATACCATTCTGATACAGACGAAGAAGCCAGAGCAGAGCAACTGAGATTATTCGCAAGTATGATCAAAGGAGAAAACGAACATGAAGAAAGTAATAATGAGAACACAGGGTGTAAAGAGTATCTTAAACAGGTTGACAAGAACTTAGACCTGCTTGCCCAAAGCATAGTGGAGAGGATGGGGAGACTCGAAGCCACTGAAACTGGGCGGGCAGAAAGGGGGTTACGAGGAATGCGAAAACAGGAGCAGACAGAACTGCTAAAAGACCAGCCAAATAAACAAGAGAATCTTAAAAAGAACCCCTCAGGGGAAACCCCAAAAACTTACGGAAAAAAGAAGGCTAAAGAAAAACACCTAAAACCATAATCTGAGTCATATTCCAGTCAAGAGGAAGGGGAAAAAGAAAATTCTCAAAAGAAACAAAAGAAAATCAGGCAAACAGCAGGGCTCAAACAGGTTCTAGAACCACTCCCGAAAGAGACTCAATGTGTGAAGTTTCAAAATGGTACCCATGTATACCAAGTGATAGGGACACCATGGTCTATAGAAGCGGATGCATTACTGGTGTTTACAAATCATAAGTACAAAATCCATAACTCGACCTACAGAAAAGCTCTAAAGAAAGTAGCCGGTAGGGAGTACCAAGCCGAAATAAAACAGCTCACTGGTGAACCAAATAGCAAAGAGCCAAAAACAAGAATGACCAGTGGAGCTGATGCTCCGTATTATGTGATAATACACATCCCAATTCGAAGCTATAAAGAAGCAACCGATAACACCAGCTACCTCAGGGAAATGTTAGAAGCTCTGCAGAGAGGAGTGTTCCGAGCCATAGAGTTCGGCTTCAGGCGCATAGTGATAGGAATAGATGGGCTCCGGTCCCATCATTTGCAGTGGGAAACAGCTGAGAGAATAGCGGTCAATTCAATGACGTACCTGGCCAAAGACATGCCAGCGGAAGCCCACTTAAAAGAAATGATTATAGTGACCCCCACTCATCTAGATGAAGATCGGAAATCCAGGGTCGTGGCCCCAATGACAAAACAAGAAGAAAGACTAATCAGAGAACCCCTAAAGTTAGGGAAAGAAGACACAGAAAAATCATCGATACCGGGATCATCACCGGGAGCCAAGAAAAGTGAAGACCCGTTAAGGATCAGTCCTCAGGGGTCAAAAATGTCCCTGACCTCACCCTCAGAAAATGACCTGATAAGTTCAACCACAAGACGACGCAGAAGCGGAGCAGACTCACGAGAAGGACAGCCAAAAAGAGAAACATTCACAAAAATACAACCCTTAAACATAGAGAGTGAGGAGGATGACGACGAGAGCTCTCAAGGAGAACCAGACGCAGACCCGAGTCAGGAAGACACCGATGACGAAGGTAGTGCCAGTCTAGAATCAATAGCAGGCCAATACGACGGTCCAGTTAAGCCATTAAGAATAGGACAAAGAAAAGGACAAAAGAAGGGAGTAGAAATACTGGACGTACATAGAGTATCAGAAAGGTTAGCCAGGGACTTGAGTTGGGGCCCGGTGCAGGCGAGTGATGGGCGTCGAACTTGCATCCCCGAAGCTGGCCAAAATCACTATGACATTCCACCAGTATGGGTAGACAGGTCAGAAGAGACAGTGGAACTGACTGTTAAAGCTACTTTGGGAGAGTGGGACAACATTTTAATGATGCCCTCATACCCCACATTAGCAGCCCACAAACCCTTAACCAGTAAGTTTAGGACCGCGTACTTAGGAATTGTACATGATGTGATGCTGAGAAGAATGAAAAAGACGGCCTACAAATATGCCCAAGAAACAGAAAAGAAATTGCGAGATGAAATATCGGCTGATGAGGAAGATGATACATACCCGGCCGAGACAAGCCCACCGTATCAAGTGCCCGAATCAACCCATGAGCCCAGGCAAGCTAGACAAAACCAAGCCCCAGGCCCAGAAACTGACAGTTATCGTGAGTACAAAAAGCTGAAAACCTTAGTGAGAGAAAAACAACCCTAGGAGACCACTGAAGAATACATCAAAGATGTGTGGCCCATGGTAGTTAGCTCCACTGAGTGTGATGCAGCAAAAAAGTTGTGGCTAGGTAATGTCACCACCAACCCAATGAGCAAAGGGGAATCAGTTCAAAGCCAGTATGAGAAACTAGTCCTAGAAGACATGGACGATGAAGACTCTCACATTCAGCAGGCGAGGAACGCCTCACCCCAGTTTGGTATCAACTTAAACAAGTAATTCCCACTAAAAGGTATGTTAAAGCCTTAAGAATTGTATCCAAGGGAAGAAGGGGAGAGCTCACTTTTGCTAGAATGCCTCATGAAACTAATGACGCCCAGATAGACCAGGCAGTGAAATCATATGACCTAGAACAGCTGTTCTGGGAAGAAAAGAAGAAAAATGAGAGCAGACAAAGCCAAAAACCGCCAAAGCCGACACAAAAGGCCCCTCAACAGCCACAATACAGAGAACAGTTCCCAAGACAGCAAGGGACACAGTACAGGGAAAGACCACCAAGGCAGTCAGGGCCTCAATATGGGGACCAACAACCAAAACGATTTTCAGCTCCAGCTTCAAACTCCACACCACAGAAGGGTGGTAAATACCTATCCCCAGAAGAATATGCAAAACTGACCCCAGAAGAGAAAAGAGCCCTCCATGAATCCCGTGAGAAAGGGAATGGAGGGCCAGCTAAATAATGGCAGATAGGTTGCGGGTCACTCTGGAAGATGCCTATTGGGAGGGGGACGAAATCTACACTAAAGTAGAGGGAGAACCTTACCTAATAGATTCCGGAGCAGAGGTGTCTATGACACGCAGAAACCTAAAAACAGTAGGACACCTGACAGTTCAGTTAGCAAACGGAAAAATTGAAACAATGCCTTACGGGTTATGGCAAGGAATTGTGTGGATAAAAGGGCCTTATAACCTTATGACAATTACAGATCTGAAATAACTAAAGAGACCAAAAAAGAACCGAAGAGCCTTAAACAGAAGGTTAGAGAAGTTAAAATCTAGACTAGTAAAAATAGGGTTCACACACAAACAAGGTGTGTCCGAAGACTGGTATAAACCTGTAAATATCCCTGAAGTGACAAAGCAAAAAATAGATGAGAGTGACTTCTCCCCGGCTGGGAAAGAGAAGTTAAAACAAATATTAGAGAAAGCCTCAATAGCCAGATTTAAAAATGATTGTGGAGACCTAGGCCCAAAGTTTGTACATATAATCGAAGGAGGAGTACACCCGCCCGTGAGACAATATCCTCTAAATCCAGGAGCAGTTGAAGAAATGAACAAAATTGTGAAAGAATTAGGAGCGTTAGGAATTATTAGAGAAGAAACAAACCCCATAACTAACAGCCCAATCCAGGCAGTTAAGAAACCCGAATCCGCAGGAGGAGGATGGCGACCAGTGATTAATTTTAAAGCCCTTAACAGACGAACAGTAGCCAACAGAGCGAGCCTAATCAACCCGCAGGGCACCCTAAAAACTCTACAAGTGAAAAAGTACAAATCTTGCATCGATTTAGCAAATGGATTTTTCTCTCTTAGGCTGGCAAAACAATCACAGGGAAAGACAGCTTTTACCCACCAGGGAAAAAGTTATGTTTGGCAGCGGCTACCACAGGGATATAAAAACTCTCCTCATGTATTTTAGTCAGTCGTGATGGACGTGCTCAAAGACTTAGGCGCCACAATTTACATCGATGATGTGTTTATCGCAGATGACACAGAGGAAGGGCACCTGGAGAGGTTAGCTAAAGTGGTGCAGCGAGTCACAGAGGCAGGATTGAAACTGAATTTGAAAAAATGCCAGCTTGGACAGTTCCAAGTTAATTATTTAGGGTTTCAAGTGACAGCAGACCTAGGACTCTCAGAAGGGTATAGGGAGAAACTCGAGCAAATTCAGCCTCCTGAGTCAGAGAACGACTTACAAAAGATCCTAGGACTGTGTAATTATGTGAGAGATCATGTCCCTAACTATCAGAGATATGCCAAACCACTGTATGCCTGCCTAAAGAAAAAAGAAAATTCAGATACTAAATCTGAAGGCGCGAATGACAACATTACAGATGTCGGTGAAACACACCAAGACATTATTGTTGTGGCCTCCAACAACCCCTCATCGGACGAAGGGGGGGTAAACTCACACACAAACGATGATGAGTCATCGCAAGCTGAACACTCAGAACCTGATTTTCATGATTTTGAACTAGGCATTCCAGTTCTGGGAGGACTCCCAGATAACCTGGTACCGAGTCAAGAAACTGGGCCAGTATGGTTCACAAAACCAACACAGGCCATAGCTCTTTTCTCAACCGAAAACGTCGACCAAGGACCACAAACTTATGGTGTCTTACCCATAGACAGGTCCGACGACTCAGAAAAGGATTCGTTGGAGCTCCCCAAGGAGCAAGAACCCTTATCAGTCTCATCACAGATTGAACAGGTGGTCGCCCAAGCCGACACTCTGACATCTGATGAAGAAAGAGACAAACTTTGCCAAGTTCTTTTAAAATAAGAAAAGTCATTTTCAACTGACCCAGACATCATCCAACTTCACAAGTTGGATGATCCTGCAATTAACTCGATGATACTGTATCTGACTGACCCAGACAAATACACTCCATCGAAAGTCGAACTGGATTCCAATCCAGACTTTAAAGTCCTCTTTCAGCTGCGCAAACAGTTAAAACTACTCAAAGACAACCTAACTTTAGCTCATGGAGCGACGTCCTCACCCGTGTTCGCGGTCTCCCATGACTGAAGGGGGGTGACGCCAGTTAGGGTAATGCTGCCAGACGCGATAACGTGAGCAAATCTGACATCCAGAGTGAGTGGCGCACCGAAACGTCGTTTTCTAGTTGCTTAATCACTACTTTTGTCAATGTTGAAACGTTGTTTAACTGGTTGCTTAGTCACTGTTTATGTCGATGTTGAGACATCGTTTAATTGGTTTTTGGTATTGTTTCTGAACACCCCAAGCAAGAATGAATTTTGTGTGTAGTTGAGTTAGAGACTAAGAGGCCTTTAACCATGCCAACATGCAGTTCATTCGTTAAAATGCAATCTTTGCGGAGTCAATGTATATTAATGCTACCTTAAGTACCATAATCTACATTGGTCTCACAACGCTTAAGCCGAACCTACTCGAACAATTCTATTCGGGGGGATAGCTAATTCTTTTTGATGAGTCTCGCCATAGACTTCCAAAACATTTATGGGGAAACCAAACACCCAATCTCAAGTCGTTCGTCTAAAAGACAACAGACAATTGAACCAAACTATATTTTGCCATGTAAAGCTAACTTAAACCAAGTTAGGAATGGAAAAATAGTTTGGAACACTCTTCTATAGGTATAGACCCCTATAGTTACCCTTTTCAGCATGTTCCATCCCTTAACTGGTAGCTGCAGCTGTTCCCAATCATAATAGCTTACACACCAGGTGCATATAGTTTAAGGCCTTATGTAAAATCCCCTTCATAAGCCCACCTTAAACCACATAATTGCATGTCACATTGAACCAGAACGGCATCGACTGGACATCCACCCAGCAACGACCTTCGCTGGAGGAGACCTGCAATCCTGGCGTTGGTCTCCACTCTTCATCCAGTGGCCGCATCTTCAGTTCAATCCAAGGGAACCCTTCTGTATGCTGATCAATCAACACCTCCAATCGTTGTAGATTTACCGTTGTGGATTATATGACTTTTTCCAATGGATTACAGACTCTCTTTCAAAGGGGTTAAAGCATTGCTACAATGGAATTACCAACAACATTATGGAATTACCATCAACACAATGGAATTACCAAAAACATTGTGGGATTACCTCCTTTGACTTTTGTTTTCCTTGCTGGATTACATCAAGACCAGGGACATTCGAAGGCGTAAGTTCATGTTGGAATTCATCCCCATGGACAGGCGATGATTTCCAAAGGGGGGACTGTAGTGAACTAAGCCTCAGGTCAAAATCTGGCCTTGAGGGTGTCAATAAACCTGATGTCCGTAGTGATGATGCATGACAGACGACCAGCTTTAATAAAGGTGAAGCCTGATCAAAGTTCTCCTCAGCAGCTGAGAACAGAAGGACTGAACTCCTGCTTTAAATCAAGCTAAAGATGATAATGTGTAACCACAAGTGTTTTACTGTTTTACTAATAATCAACAAAATAATCAACTAATGAGAATATTGATCTTTAAGAAATTGTATAATCTATTGTATGATTGTGTGATTTACTTGTGAAGTGTTGAAGTTGAAGAGCAATGCTCAGGCCTCATGTAACAGTGAACAAGTCCAGACATGCTCACCTAGGACAAGCCTGGGCCTGCCTCGAGCAGTAGAAAGAGAACAAGAAGTCATGGAGTTCAAACTCAGCTCATCTCATGATGACGCATCTTTGAGCAAAACAAAGTTCTGGAAAGTACCAGAAAACTGGTCTGAACCGGTTGAGGTGCAAAACAGCAGATGAGTTACTGGAAAAGAGATGATGTAATTTTCCATAACCCCTCCTTAAGAGGAGGAGGGAAAAAGGGGTCTTTAAATACAGACTGAACAGAATAAACTTGGTCAATGCAAGAGTCGAAGCTGAACTGGAGAGCCGAGCAGAGGGAATTACAGGCATGAGGCAGCTCGTCAGATCAGAAGGAGCCCAAAAAGGAGTTGGATTTTACCAGTTTCGAGATGATGTTGGAAGTTAATTCTTTTCTTCACCGAGATGGGATTGGATTTAAGCTTTCGTTCATCGATACTTAAACTGGATGAGCTTCCTACTTCTATTAATAGCTTGACCTGGGCCCGTCCAAAAATTCTGATCCTCTAATTTGGGATAGCTGTGCTTGTCTTCGAGGTTCGGCCGGTATCTCTCTCCTAGAGAACTGGAAATATGCCCTTACCATCACAGTGACTCACTAAGGGTCGCCTCAAAATCATGGTAA
>NW_023619246.1:0-11333 GCF_014905685.2 Nematolebias whitei
TATGTGTATGTATGTATATATATATATATATATATATATATATATACTAAAATAAATATAGCATTCCTACTTTGTGGTTTTTCATCCATCGTGGTGGTGTGTGGAACATAACCCCTATGATAATGAAAGGACTACTGCAATAGCAAAATTGACCTATTTTATCTTAATCTAAAGAAATATATATATTTATTCCAAAACCTGATCCGTACCTTATTCTGAACAAAGCTAATGACTTGAGGTGGATTTATTTTCTGATGCAGGAAATTCATAAATACAAAAGTATTTTTCCTCATCTAATTAAAAAAAAAAAAACAATAAACTCTGGAACCAGTGAATATTTTTGACGTGAGATGAAATACTTAAAACAAACATAAAGCGAAGCAGCTGCTAATGAGCAGGTGCGCTGTCCCCTTCAGAGGGCTGTTTGCTGCAGACAGGTGATAACTCAGGTGGAACAGGAGGCCTTTATCTCCTAATGAGCTTCTCCCACTCCAGGCAACGCTATCAGCACACCTGCTGCTGCTCTTTACTTATTTATGTTTTTATACATGTGGTCTCCATGTTGCTCACGTTTCACACACTGTTGTGCTGACGCCTTCCAGCCCGAAATCACACCTGAGCCCACCTGGAACAGAGCTGTAACTTTTCCAGACCCCATTCACATGTGAATACGTGTGTTTGCTGAGTGTCCTTTTTTGATTGTAAAGAGTGAAGGTTTGTGTGTATGTGCTTGTGTGCCATAACCGACCTTGCCCTTCTGGTTCAGTGGTTCTATGCTGAGGGCGTCGGCTCCTATGTCAATGATGGTGCCCAGCTGGAACCCGTCAGTGGGGTGGGGCGCCCACACCGGCTTCCCATCCTCCATGGCTCACCTTCCGTCAGCGCTGCCACGGCAACTGAAGGAAGGGACAGAAAGTGAAAGACGGGCCACATACAACAAAAATACGCATACTTATTCAGGAATATGCAAACCTGGACACGCTGATTTGCATTTTTTACAACCGTTTCTAAAACTGAGGATGAGTCAAAGCTGCTGTCATTTTATATTTTCAGTTCTTTAATATAAAACATCGATGCCTGTAGTGCTAATCCAACAGGATAAACAGCACATCATTTCTTACCTAATCCTGCTTAAAATAAAATCAGCTTCCTGTGAGCTTTTAATAATCACAGTTTGTACAGCCCGTCATTTAATAAAAGTCTTAGAAATAAAAGGTCTAGCATTCCTTGGAGGAATTCATATTGCAAGCTGCTTTCACGTCAAAGATTTGAACTAAAATCATCTTATGATGAGAAATAAACAAGTTATAGCTATTTACTGATTATGCACAAACTCACTCAATGTTGCTGGATCTCGCACAATTCATTAGTGCTCAAAGACGGGTAAAGAACGACTCTCAACTACTACCACATTAAATTCAAGGTCAGTATCTTAAACTGTTTGAGTTATAGTTGTTATATTTGCTATATATTGGGTTGATTCCAAAAGTAAATAAGCTGTAGAGGTACATCCAGTGATATGAGAGTTTCAGTAAAATCAGTCCAGTGGTTCATGAGATATTTTGCTAACAGGCAGACAGGGTTAATCTTATGTGTTGTATAACATTTGGGGTATGTGTTGGGGATGACTGAGCTACAACCACCCAACATTTTAGCTCCATATCTGTAAAATTGATGAATTTTTGTGAGCTCGGTTGGCTAAGGCGGCCATCTTAAATCTGACTCCAGAATGTCATCAGATGAGGTGAACTTACTGAACAAGTTGATCAACGGTGACATTTCTCAGTTCTTTGTATTATGTGAGCGGGACTGGACCAGCTGCTGCTGTCTGCTTTGTTTCCCATTAACCCATTTCTCTCCACCCTCACTGATCTCATAAGAGAGGATTTCCCAGTGGAGCGGGACTGGAGATCCTCCTGCGGGGTTCCTACAATCCCTTGTACAGATGATATAACCCCGAATCACCCCCGAAGCCTGTCCAGTTAAAACTTACAGTAGGTAGTCCTATCAAACATGAGATAATGCATCTGAACTAAAGGCATTTGGAGAATACAAGATTTATATTTTTTTAACAGAGATAGACGAGCCAAGCTGAAAATAAACTCAATGCATTTCTAATAAACTGCAATTTGATGCAAAACGAAACTGTTGTAAAGTTGGATGTGCCACTGAAACAGCGACAGACGTTGAACTCTTCAAAGATCGTCGCAGATTTGTTGTATTTGCAGCCGGGCAACAACTGAGCTGATGAACGGAGATGATTGTTGGTCTGATTTAATCTAAAACCACAGAGTATTTCTGCAACCAGGATAAACACTGATACCATGTGTGTGTGTGTGTGTGTGTGTGTGTGTTTAATAAACCTCAGAGTCGAGATAAATGGAAATGGATGAAAACTGCTGGAACAAGTTTGACTCATCAGATAATACTGATTTTGATTTATCTATTTATTTCTATATATTTAAAATAGGTATTACAATCCGATACAATATGCTTCATTATTTTAGACCCAGTGCTGTTCCAATGCATCTCTTCACAAAAGATCTAAAAATAAGCTTTTAAAGCAATCTTACATAACACAGACATGAACCACCAATAAATAATGCAGTTCCCACCTAGCCCCATTAAAAGTGTGCTGCGGTGTGTACTCCTGCAGAAACACACCTCTCACCTGTGTTTGTGTAGTTTGTAAAAGTGTTCTGGAAGTTATGCAAAGGATGTCCAAGCTGCAGTCAATGAGACCGTGAGGACTTTGAAAACACGGAGACAACTTTAAGTTGCTGTGCAGAATTTGAATGGACCCATTTCTCATCTGTTTTAACACGCAGTATGCACCACTAGGCCTGTCACGATAACACATTTTGCAGGGCAATTAATTGTCTCTGAAATTATTGCGATACGTAATAATACTGTTTAAAATTTGTCATTAATTAGTAATTGTCAAATTTAATAAGAAATGTTGGTTAATTTTTGTGTGTAGTACCTGTATTTGACCACTGGATGGAAGTATAAAATGGTTTGAACCAAAGGATAGGTAGTGAAGGAGCGAGCGGCGTGTCTCTTTAAGAAAAATGGGAGGGAGGCCCCTTGACGTGACGTGGGCTGCGTCTCTTCCTGTTTTACGGTTCTCAAAATGGCGGACACTCGATGTGGTTTGAGCTCTTTAGCATAGCTAGTGTAGCTAGCTATAGCATATCATAGCATTGAGCATGCATCAGGATCTTTAGCATTTTTCACACAAAGCCTTTAATAAAAAAATAAAAATAAACAAGTTCTCAGCTTCTTTTTGCAGAGAAAAACAACTTTTTAGAAGAAGGCACGGGTTTCAACCGTGAAGTTTGGCGCTTCGGCAAGACAGAGGTTTTTTCCCGAGATCGGCCTGTTAGCTTAGCTTGTAGCTTAGCTTCTCAGCTTAGCTGCTTTTAATGATCCAAAAACGCGATTTTGGATCATTAAAAGCAGATTTTAAAGAGAAAAGAGAAAGGGAGGAGTCGGTGAAGAACACCGGAGTTGAGCCTTTTGTCATCCAGTGTCTTCAGTAGAAAGAGAGAGACACGAAGAAACGATAAAGCCGGTAAATGAAAATGAGGTCGATAATTTTCATTTATCATGCGATTAATTGATTTATCGTTTATTGCGACAGGCCTACGCATCATTACTGATTTAACACTATTTAACAGTTTTGATTGGATACAATTAACACATTTGTGCATGCTTACACCTGTTGAAACTGAAGTTAGACTCTCAACGCTTTGTTAATAGGAACACGACCGGTCTGGTCTTGGTCAACCAAATTATTTCAACTAAAGGAGCTTCAAAACACAATCTTTGTGTAGGAAGAATTAAAAAAAAAAAAACATTTTAAAGAAAGCATGTACCGGTAACTGAACTAATCAGAGTCAACACCACAAATGGAAGCAATATTGTCGTTCTTTTTAACTTGAACTGTCCATCCATCATCTTTACCCGCTTGCTTTTTCGGGTCACGGGGGGTCACTGGTGCCCATGTCCAGCTATCACTGTGCAAGAGGCGGGGGACTGGAAAGGTCTCAAGTCCATTCCAGTAACTTGAACTAAAGGATTCCAAAATGAAACATCAGGGGAAAAGAAAGCAGCTGCTATCAACAACAACCTTCGAGTGTTGGATCAAGGCTGTTTTGTTAAGACGGTGATAACCACAACGCAACACCAAAGTTCACAACTTCACTGCGGTTGAATTAGAAGCTGTCGGGAAATAAACTCAGCTGATGACCGATGACATGACAACACAACTTTCCGTATGTTGGAAATATCGAGTGCACTGATGTCCCACAAAGCTGATTTGTGCTCCGAACTGTAGGAATCATTTTGCTCTCACTCCATCTGGGACAATACACAACAAAAGTGTCTCACCTCTAATCAAACTGAGACCGGCCCTTCACGAGAAACTTTGACTCTGCAGAGTTAAATCCTCTTAGTATTTGACCCTAATCCAGAGAGGTGAGGCAGACCGGAGGTGGAAACCAGTAGAAGTCAGCCTTCAGCCTTGGGACAATGCAAATCAAAGAGCAAGAAACACAAATATTCATGGAGACTGGCCCAGAGTTAAAGCAGGACACAACAAAACACGCCTCTTATTTCCTGCCACTTGTTTCCTGTTCTTCACCAGGTCAAAGGAGAATGGAAAATGCACTGGACTACTGGAGCGGGAAAGATGTACAGTTTCCACTATGGGTTGCATTTAAAAACAAATGCCGGAAAAACAGGGTTTAACAAAGGAGAGGGCAGTAGTGGATAAAATAAAATAAAATAAGATAAACCTTTAAAGTTAACTTATTATAAAGGACAAATCATAGCTAAAGGATAAGATAACGTTTCATTCATTCATATTACTTCGTAAATAACACTTTATAAGTTGACTGTTACGCACTAGTTTAAACATGGAATAATTATAAAAAGTTACTATACTTAAAAGTCCACAAAGGAGCTTTAATGAGCCTATTGTTAAAGTAGCACCAGCTGTTTCTGTCTTGTCGCTTTAAAAACAATTAAAAGTTGGACAAAAGTCGACACACTTACGAGAATTGTCCTTCAGACAGTCAGGTTCACGTGCAGGGGGACAGCTGTGACGCGCGTGTCCCTCACGCGGGTCTGAGGTTTGAGGAAATGCTCCAGGTTTTGTCTGCGTTTGATGCCGCCGCGGCACAGGACGGATGAGCAGCAACCTGCTGAGCTCGCGCCCCCAACGGTGAGCGCCGGTGACGTCACCATGGAGGTGCGTTGACGTGTTGCTCGGAATATCTACCGTCGGACGCTGAGAGAGAGAAAAAAACACTGACTCCGTAGGAAAAATACATGAAGAATTGAGCAGGTGGATTAAAAAAAAAGTTTATTATTGAAGATTTCTTTTCCTGAAGCAAACATAGTGGCATCTGATCTAATAAACATGGTGTTTGACGGATGCTGTGGACGATATGAAAACACTCAAATGAGACACATAAACAAAAATAATAAAATATATGTGTTTATGATTATGTCATTGAACCAACGTGACATGTCGCCACTTAAACCAGCTCCTGCTATCATGTTTATTTTTGTGTTTTCCATCTTTGCAAAATTGAAGCTAAATTAAAATTCAAACAACTGACCACTTCAGTGACTGCGATGAAGAGACTGCGCATGCTGCCTTGAGAGTCATAAATATTTGAGAAGCTTGTAATCTAAAACTTTTGGGGGGTGTTTTTGAAGGAGACATCTAATCCGCAGTTGAAACACTGGCTGCCACAGGGTTTATGAATCTAATTAGGTCATCTGATGCTTTTGTGCTGGACCATATCCGATTACTGACACAAGATGGACAGCATATAAACAAATCTACATTTTTTTATGATGACATTTTAGTCATAATATATTCATTTAAGTCCAGGTGGGTGACTGGAATTCATCCTAAACACTATGCAAACACAACTAAAGACACACAGGCTCTGATATTTCAGTGTGGATTCAACAACACACACTTTAAAAAATATTTAATGTTATTTCTGTCATGGTTATTTTGTGCAAAAGGACAAATTTTGTGACGAGTACTTTGGGTCAAGGTGCCATCCGTCTCCTTGCATGGGCAATGGCGCCCTCATGTGGCCAAACAGGCAATAACATCTTTTTGAACCCAAACTCAACCTTATAGTTGGTGCAATTCAGCTACACTAAAAAAGAACAGACTGGGGAGAAAACAGCAGAAATATCAAAAATTTATACGAGTCACTTTAAGGCATTTGAGAATCGACTCACAACCAACAAGGCTTTGACACGATAAAGATTTGATGACAAAACTTAGAAGAACATTTGATCAGGGTAAACACTTTCATTTTTACATTTCTTTGGCTATTATGGCAACAATGTTGTGCATTTATTGGATTATTTTAAACCATCCATTTTATTTTGATAATCTGGTAGTACAGAGGTTGTAACGGGCCTCCCTGCCATCAATCACCCAACAGCTTTTTCAGCCAATTATCTGCAGGGCCCCAACTGCTTTGGACTTAATCTGTGAAATGTTTATAACACACACATTCTGCGTTGCCTGGGGAGGAACATGAAATGTGCCTGTTGGAGTACCATCACAATCAAAGCTCGTTCTAAGTTGGAATAACTTCTTCTCTGTGTGGAAAACACTTCTACAGGTAAGCAAAGTTAACAGTTTAGGCAAAATACTACTACTAATAATTGTTAGTGTTTGCAGGTAGACTAAAATGATAAAGTTTGTAGTCTATTACAGCGGACTCGTGATTTTTTTTTTTTTTTAACAAGTGTGCAGCTGAGTGTTTCTCCCAAGCCTTTAAATCAAGCATCTTCAGGAAACTGGTCCTGGAATATGTCCCTTTTTCTTTAATAAAGATTCAATCAAGATGTAACATTTTAGTTTGGGCTCGTTTCTATTTTAAACCCTTAACACTTATTTGTTTTTCTTTATTGTGCTCCTTTCTCTTTTCTCTTTCCTGGGCTGCATAGAAGAATGAGAGGAGGAAAACTGGTGCTTCCTGCAGTGCTGCTGTCTGTGATGAGTTTATTACCACTTCAGATTTCATTTGGACAGCACATGGCTGAGGACTCCTGTACCGTTCAGATTCTTGTCCCTGGACTCAAAGGCACGTTGGTATCCGAGCTTTCTTATGAGCGTTCATATTTGATGGGAATTTAATGGACAAAAGTACATTTAAACAACTTTTTTTTATTATTCTTTCTCTGCTAAAGGAGAACCAGGAGACAAAGGACAAAAAGGAGCACCTGGACGACCAGGGAGAGTTGGTCCTCCAGGAGAGATTGGTATACGTTTGCACACAAACAACCCCCTTAAAATGTCTTTCTTAAGAATAAACCTAGCATTTGGGAGTTGGGAAAAACATAAAACAAGAGCAGAGGCACACACTTTCTTAAACTCAGTGATTGCAGCTAAAACTGGGTCAAAGATCACATTTCTTTGGCTGATAGTGTGCTGTTACATCAGCAACAGGCCAGCCAGAGATGCTCAGTGTTTACACTGGGGTCTGAGGTTGGAGGAGAGATGATTTGTGGAGTCCAAGTGTTTACTGAAGCCTTTAATGAGGAGGGAAGTGTTTCCTGATTTTAATTAACACGACCTCAACAGAAGTAAATGGTGGTTTATGAGAAAAAATTTAAAGTGCAGTTATTTTGTAAAACTGTAAAAATGTTGCTTTTTAGTTACCGTATTTTTCAACCTATAAGTCGTATTTGTTTGCATAATTTACATGCCCTGCAACTTATACGACGAAGCGACCATATTTATAAACCAAATTTTGGCTGAGATATGACCGTTTTCATTCATTCTGACGTTGAACATATTGAACACTAACATTTTCAGCCATTAGACGGCACTCGAGGAGTATGGCATGCCATTGTATCATGTAATAGGTAAAAGTGGCTATTAATGACACAATCGGCTTGCCATAACAACCCACCGTCATCTGCCTGGAGAAACCGTCAAATCAGCTTCACTGCCCCGCCCCGGTGAAAAGAAGCTGATTTAAACATTGAAGTCCTTTTTATTAAGTAAAAGTTCAACTGAGACACACCTTTACTATAAAGTTGAGCAAACAAATAATTGTTTTTAGATGGTTATCTTGTTAAATTTCAAAGAAATGGACAGCGTGTTGCCCTCTGGGCGTTCGTGTTTCCGCATATCGGCTTTTGAAATGCAACTGATTTGACCGTCAAAGTGCATTTATTAAGGAAAAGTCAGATTGAGACACGTCTTTGCTATAATTTCGAGCAAACAAATAATTGTTTTTAAATGTTAAACTTGTTAAATTCTTGTCAAAGTCCTCCCGTGCACGTTCCCGCGGCTGTCATTTGGCAGCCAATCGGTTTTTGGCACAACACTGGCCCACATTTCCGGGTTGTCAGCAGCGACTCATAATAGATGCGACATAAACATATTTATGTATTTTTCCACATTATTAGACATATTTGGACTGATTATAGGGCGGTGCGATGTTTATGGTGGAAAATTCAATATATAGCCTTACAATGTACACTTTCTAGGGCAACCTGGGCTTCAAGGACAGAAAGGCATTATGGGACGTCATGGGAAAGTTGGCCCAAGTGGATTTAAAGGTGATACAATTATCCAAAGATGTACTCGTTCAGGGATGGATGAAGTAAATTTAAAACACGGTACGCAGTTGATTGATTATATTGTTTTGGTTTTAGGATTTAAAGGAGACATGGGCGAGCCAGGCCCAAGTGGTCCTAATGGAGAACCAGGTGAGAAACGAAGGCATTCAGTTTGTCAAACATGGTTTCCAGGGACACGGTCAGTGTTTTTAGTGAAAGTTATTTTGCTTTTTCAGGCGTGCCATGTGAGTGCACATCAATAAGAAAGATGATTGGAGAAATGGACATTCTGGTGTCGCAACTGTCCTCCGAGCTGAAATTCATCAAAAATGGTATTATCTGAGCAATATTTATAAATCTACTGAATTTGTGTGTGCATACAAACATGTGTAAATATCCTATCAGGCTCTCCCATGCTTGTTGTAACGGCTTAGAAGTGAAATTGGCGGACATGTCAATAAGAGATTTATAGAAAATTAGGTGCTCATTTTTCAGCACTGCCCTCCCCTGCAGCTGTTGCCGGCATGAAGGAGACGGAGAGTAAGGTCTATCTGCTGGTGAAGGAAGCGAAGCGCTACGCCGACGCCGAGGTCCACTGTCAGTCGAGGGGGGGGCACCTGGCCATGCCAAAGGACGACGGCGCCAACGCAGCCGTTGCGGGATGTATAACCGACGCAGGCCTGAGCAGAGTTTACATTGGCATTCACGACCTGGACCACGAAGGCAAATTCACCTACGTGGATCGCTCCCCCATGACCACCTTCAGCAAATGGAAAAAAGGGGAGCCCAACAACGCGTACGACGACGAGGACTGTGCCGAGATGGTGGCCTCCGGGGAGTGGACCGATGTGGCGTGCCATCCCACCATGTATTTCGTTTGTGAGTTCGACAAAGACGCTATTTGAGTTCACATGAAGGACTTGAGAACGAATCAAAAACGGAATGAAGATGTTTAGTTTGAGCAGCGCGGAGATTTTCTTTCCTTCCCTTAATCTGACAAGCTATTTATTTTCCGTGCTTGCACGATCCTGACAGATGTTGGATTTTTCTTTCTCTAAGTACACCCTTAGTCTCATGCTCGGTGATTCATCAAGGTTGTCAACCGCGTGCCAGGCAGTGGTATGGAGTTTTTATGTTATGCAAACTATTCTGTAAAAGTGCCATCGACAAACAAGCCAAAGAAGCAGAGTGTTGTAGACTGTGTGGAAAAATGTCCAATTAAAGAACAGACTCCGGTTCCAGCAGAGCGCTTTTAATCTAACGGATAGAATGAATTCTACATTTATATTCATATAATAAGATACGTGGTGACTGTTGTACAATAAACATTGATGGGTATTGTAAAGAATTATGGAAAAAACTACATTATTTTATATCGCTGAGCTGGTTGTTTTAATTTACTGCAGCAGATGTGCTAAACATGGCAGAATAAGAGTCTGTGAGAAATCTGTTCTGCAGAGGAACAATCTCTGTTCATATTAAATCCTTTGAATAAAGTTAGTGACTGATCCCAGGGCAGTTTTGACAGAGTCGCTTGTTCTTCTGCTTAAATGTGACATAATATTATATATTGCACTAACTCTCAGAAAAAGTCACTTTTCTGAGAAAATGTATTTGCAAACCCAACTTAAACCAAAACAAAACACCGGATCATCAATATTAATCTGACTATTAATTGTAGGAGTACATCCGGTGATTAGTTTATAAGAGTTTAATTAAAATTCATCAAATGGTTCGTAAGATATTTTGCTAACAGACAAATAGGGTTGACTCCAACAGATAATGTTATTGTATGCATAGATCTCATGCTTTGAGTAACACTTAGATTACGTATTAAGTCACGCTCCGGTACATCCACACCAATTTTTAGCGCAGTATCAATCAAATAGTCTAAATTATAGCCATTTATGAATTCTCTAAGACAGGGGTGTCCAAACTTTTTCATATATGTGCCAAAGCTATCCAGATGAAAGGAATGATGGACCACAAAAATGTGAATTTAACTCTCAATGTGAGCAATATGTTGGAGAAAGAGTTTTAAATTGTTGTAGATCCAAAATATTAAAAGCCTCATAAACACTAAGCTGATATTTTTATTCAAAAGGATTTGATTTGTTGGGTTTATGTTTGTTGTTTTCTTGTGTTTGGAAAGTTCATTTTAGTTTGTTCTCAGCAACAAAAGTGTAATTTGAGTAAGCGTCCTTTTTAAAAGGGGGTCGATCAGCATTTTGGACCATGGACCGACCAAAAGGTTGATGGATGTTCTGAAAAAACATCCGGCTGTCAGTCGCTACAACAGATTCATTGATAAAGTTGATCAACTCGTATGTAGATGATACCACGTTATATTCATTGAAAAATGTCCAATTTCTCTCTTGATTGTTTTATCATCTGCAACATTTAGCCAAGTTTTATGCGTCATTATCCAAAAGTCTCCTTTCTGGTAGAAATCAGAAAAGGTTTTTGGTGTTTTGTGCCACGAAATGAAAATAAAAAGGTTATACTTTTAATATTGCTCATTTTGAGAAGATTGTTTTTCATCCATTTTGCTTTTAAACCTAAACATTATATTTAAAAAAAAAAAGGATTACCAACTAATCTGCAGAAAGTCTGCATCGACCTCTTAAGCTGCTGGCCAAAATGATACCATTCTTGAACTGCAGCTGTGGGCCGCACAAAATCACTCCAAGGGCCGCAAATGGCCCTCGGGCCGCACTTTG
>NW_023619247.1:0-11327 GCF_014905685.2 Nematolebias whitei
TATATATATATATATGTGTGTGTGTGTGTGTGTGTGTGTAGGCATTTTAAACCCTTCAGACACACTTGCAATATTCTAAACAATGTTTCTAAACTCTAAACTTCTAAAATGATTTCCCTCTCTCTGCCTTCGCTGCCCTCAGCCACCTGTAAGTGTTCTTGGCCATGTTAACTTCTCTGCTCTGCATGGAGAACAGCTACTCAGCTGCAGAAAGAATGTTATCTTGCTATGTGGGCTGCTCAGAGGTGCAGGAGGAAGCTTTTTCTTCAGCTTTGGGCTGCACAAAGGTGCAGTAGGTGCTAAATAAGTTTAAATTTTCTTTTAAATAAATTCCCATGCCAATCATGCGGCTCATCCATCAATCAGCCAATAGTGTTTCATGTCCAAACTTTTTTTGAAAAAACGATATAGTGAGTCCACAAAAAACGAATGGTGAAGTACAGAGGGACTAGTGTAATTGAAAAATTCTTCCATATCTGCAGATGAGCGGGTCAGGTCAATTATAAGTCAATTGGTATTATTTTTCTCTCACGTTGAGGCAGTGCTTAATCTGAGCCGATCCTGCGGGAACAGGATCTGGGAACTCTTATTTTGACAGGGAGCATTTCAGCAACAGTTTTCTTGAATCCAAAAACTCTCAGGCTTACTAATAATAAAGTTATGAACAAATATGACTGCCTTGCTTGAAAAAAATGGATATGTTAACTGATAATATTTACATAAACACAAATTTTAAACACAACAGCCACTAACAAGCATACAAGCTGTCTCTTCAAGTAGCATTTCTATGTCTACACTTAAAAAATCTCCGCCCCTAAAAGAGTGGAACGGGTCATTGCTGAGCTAACCATGCAGTCGTATGTGGGCAGGAGCAGTCTCCCATCCTAAGCAAGCACAATGGCAACAGTGGAAAGGAAAAACTCCATTTTAAAAGGAAGAAACCTCCAGTAGAACCAGGCTCAGGAGAAATGGCTATCTGCTTTGACCGACTGGTTTGAGAAGAGAGAAAGGAGAGACTAACAAACACAGAATGGCAGGTCCAGATATAGGTGCAGGTGTACCTGAAAGGAATGAATAACTCATTAACTGATTATATATTATAGTATATATTCTAGAATTGCGCCGCTCAAGGTGGCTGCATGTTGGAGTAGCTCTGTTACTTCCATTCTGAGATATTACTTTTGAAAACTTTAATTCCTCTTTTTTTCTGGATATAAATCACTTTTTTGGATGATTATTTCCTCTGGTGTTGGATGCTGTGCAGCTGGAAGGATTTTTACAGAAATATCTTTGCTTCTGTACATTTGTTATGATGCGTAACCATAACAACAAGGTTGTTTTTTACAACCGGGAGCAGCTGATTAACATCTCCAAAGCTCAAATAATATCACAACTACAGCCTCAAATCCCAAATGAGTTGAAAAGGAGGCATCGTGGATGCAGAGCAGGAGCAAAGAAGAGGGAGAAAGAGAGAAGAATGAAGTTTAAACCATCTCTTCCATCAATCATGATGGGCAATGTGAGATCGCTGGGAAACAAGTTGGATGAACGTCAAGCCCTAACATTCAATTCAATTCAAAAATACTTTATTAATCCCAAAGGGAAATTATTTGTTGTTGTAACTTGTTATCCTCATTTCATTAAGAGATGTGATAGATACTGAAGGCTGTAGACAGGAAGGATCTCTTGTAAAGATCCTTCCCACAGTGGCTCCTAAGAAACTGGCTGCAGATGCCGTCCGATCTGTCCACCCAGACTCGGCTGGCCTCTCAGTTCCCCCGGGCTATAGCACCGCCCGAATGCCAGGCAGAACTCCTCCCAGAGCGATGGCCACTTCTCCCAGCAGTCTGCCGAGCTCCTCGTCACTGCGCACAGCCAACTGTAGGTGTCGAGGGATGATCCTGTCCTTCCGCTGTAATGAGCCGTGTTTCCTGCTAGGTCCAGGATCTCAGTGGTCAGGCACTCGAGCACAACTGGCAGGTAGATGAGAATGCCTCCACAGAACATCCTTTTCAACCCATCTGAGATTTGGGACTGTAGTTGAGATATTATTTGAGCCGTTATGATGTTAATCTGCTGCTGTTGGTTGTAGAAAACTGCCTTGCTGCCATGGTTACACATCATAACAAATGTCCAAAACTAAAAAAAGTTTCAGTAAAAATCCTTCCAGCTGCACAGCATCTGATACCAGAGGAAACAATCATCCAAAAATGTGATTTACATCCAGAAAAAGAGGAATTAAAGTTTCCAAAAGCAAAATCTTAGAATGAAAGTAACAGAGCTGCTCCAACATGCAGCCACCTTGAGCGGCACAATTCTAGAACAAAAGACCCATCCAGAATATCGGGAATGCAGTGCTACGTGTTTCACTGAGACATGGCTGCAGGGTCATATCCCCGACTCCAGCGTTTCCTTGCCAGGCTTTTTGACCATACGAGCAGATAGAGATTTAAAGAGGAGTGGCAAAAGAAAAGGAGGTGGGTTGGCAGTGCTTGTGAACAACAGATGGTGTAATCCTGGACATGTTACTGTGAAGTGTCGTCTCTGCAGTCCAGATATTGAACTGTTAGCCCTAAGTTGTTGTCCATATTATTTGCCAAGAGAGTTCACCAGTGTTATTTTGGCAACTGTTTACATTCAACCCAATGCTGTTGCCGAGACTGCGTGTGATGTCATCAGCTCTGAGGTTGCTAAGCTACAGACAAAACACCCTAGTGCGTTTGTTGCAATATCTGGGGATTTTAATCATGCCTCTCTCTCTGCTACACTTCCGACATTCCAACAGTTTGTCAGTTGCGCTACCAGCGAAAATAAAACGCTGGACTTGTTTTATGCAAATGTCAAGGATTCATAAATCGCTAAAGCAAGACCCCCTCTTGGCAAATCAGATCACAAGCTTGTGCTTCTCTGCTCAAAATATAAACCCCTTGTTCAGAGGCAACCTGCAATAAAGAGAACAGTGAGAAAATGGTCAACAGAAGCTGAAGAAGCCCTGCAGGGTTGTTTTGAGGCTACAGACTGGGATGCACTGTGCCAGCCACATGGAGAGGACATCAATGCCATGACTGAGTGTGTGACCGACTATATAAACTTCTGTGTAAACAACACCATCCCCACCAGAACAGTGAGATGCTTCCCCAAGAACAAACCCTGGATTACCACTTGTAGTGATGTAGGGACAGCTTTGCTGTAGACACACTACTAGTTAATTATCCTTAAAGCTAGTTCAAGCACAACAAATATTAATTGTTAATTACAACAGATTCTTTCTTTTTCGAGTTAAATTTCTGCCATGTGACCGAGATAACTGTGAGGATTGTTTAATCAGTGACATGAGATGCCATTTTATCTTTGACCCATCAGAATAAATGCGGTCATTTATTTAACAGAATCAAAAAATTAACATCAAGACATGTACACATTGATTGGCTGATCTGTTTCTGATTAATAAAAACTTGGCACGCTTTACTAACAAGACAACAGAACATTACTTATTGAGGCTGATTCACCTCTGAAGGCATCTAGATTACTGGCAAATAGAAAAGTTTAAGAGAAGGAATAGATTTAAAAGGAAGATGGATGAAGGAAGATGCATGTTTGTTGACCAGAATTAGCACTCTTCTTTCAACACCAGCTCAACCTTCTGGTACACTTCAGGACGTGCAGAGACTTTGTTACCTTAGATGGGGGCTACCTCCACTCCGGAACAGAAGTCCATTAGTACGATCCCTTTACAGTGTCTCCGGTTAAAGCGGCTGGTCATCGTCAGAAGTCGTGTGGTTTACTCCGTTCAACAGAACAAGCTTCCTTCCAAGTTGTAGGGCGTTACGCCCGTGTGAGTTCACAGCGAGGCGCTGTGATTCCGCTGGGATGGACGGACCCCTTTGCACATGGTCCCATTCCATCAGCTTCTTAGTTCAGCTGGAAGACTTCACAGTTCAACTCAGAAGTGGAAGACTCCGGTGTAAGACTTAAGGAAGACTGAAGGAAAACTGAAGGAAGACTCAAAAAGACTCCATAGTCCCAAGAAAGACTGAATAGTCCCAGGAAGTGTTGACTTTTTAAAGAGTACTCACTTCCTGTACTTGGTACTTCCTGATTGGTTGACACAACCAGCAGGGGGGTGGTTCTATTGATGTCAGAGGGTTATTAGGAGTCAAAAAGACAGCAGGAATGTTTACGAACAGTTAGTACGGACAGAGGAATGTTATGGCAAAGTGAGACAAACGCAGATGCCAGTTTAAGTTATTTATTGTCTGCTAGTTTTAAAACAAGGCACTTCGTTCCAATAACTCGTCTCTGTCTGTCTCTGACTTTCGACCGACATCACTACTCCTCATTCAGACAGAAGATCAAAATGCACAATTACTTTGTAAATAGACATTTAACTTGATTTCTAAGTCTAATGAGGTTTAAAAATCATTAATACTGTTTCACAGTTGATTTAAATGAGTGGTTCACTTCAACATTTAGAAATGGTATGAACTAAACACACTTTGATTATCAAGATTTTCTAAAATAGTAATGATAATGTAAAAAAGAAGAGTGTTCTTTCAATTGATTAATTCAGGATACAATTAAATAGTCTCTTGATGAGATAATTTGTATTTCTGGATTCAGATCAATGAAATAACAGTTCCTGTCCCCTGAAGGTCTTCAGAGACAGGTTGAGGTCGGAGGCCTAGTTCACTACACACCGACCTGAACTGCTAAACCAGAAAAAAAGAGCCTTCAGGGAGGGAGACAGAGAATTATTGGGGAGCACACAGAAGCAACTAAAAGTCAAGATAAGAAACAGCAAGGATGTGTAAAGAAGAAGCTGGAGAGCAAGCTCTAACTGAACAATATCAGAGAAGTGTGGTCAGGGATGAAAAAGATCACAGGCTTCAAGCAGAAGGAGCATCAGAAGGATGGAAGCCTGGACAGAGCCAATGAACTGAACACATTCTTCAATAGGTTCAGTTCAGGAACAAGCTCAGCATCCTCCTCTCTTGCCCACAGCCAAACATACATACCACCCTCCATTGACCCAAGGCTGTCCTGTCACACCTCAAATACTGTATCTACCACCTCACTCATGGACCCTTCTTCTACATGTTGGTCTTCAACCATATCAGAAGATGCTGATACCTCCTTTGCCTCCCCCCCTCTGCGTCTCCAGAAGTCAAGTGAGGAAGCAGCTGGAGAGACTGAACCGGAATAAGGCTGCAGGTCCAGATGGTGTCAGTCCCAGAGTCCTGAAGGTCTGTGCAGAGCAGCTCTGTGGGGTTCTGCAGCACCTCTTCAACCTTAGCCTGACCCAGGAGAAGGTTCCAGTGTTGTGAAAAACATCCTGTCTTGTTCCAGTGCCAAAGGAAACTCACCCATCAGTCCTCAATGACTATAGATCTGTTGCCCTGACATCCCACATCATGAAGGTCCTTGAGAGACTTCTGCTGACCCACCTGTCTAGACAAACAAGCACATATCAGGACCCACTGCAGTTTGCTTATCGGCGTGGACTTGGAGTTGAAGATGCCATCATACACCTGGTTCAGCAAACTCACTGTCATCTAGAAAAGGCAGACAGCACTGTGAGGGTAATTTTCTTTGATTTCTCCAGTGCATTTAACACAATCCAGCCTGATTTGCTTTGTCAGAAACTTCAGAAGACTCAGGTGGAGGCCTCAACAATTGCCTGGATCAAAGAATACCTGACAAACAGACCACAGTTTGTGAGACTGAAGGGTTGTTTGTCTAACCAGCTGGTCAGTAGCTCAGGAGAACCACAGGGGACTGTACTCTCACCATTCCTTTTCACTCTGTACACTTCAGATTTCCAGTACAAAACAGACTCCTGTCATCTGCAGAAATATTCTGATGACTCTGCAGTAGTTAGGTGTATCAGAGATGGACAAGAAGGTGAGTAGAGGGAACTGGTGGACCGCTTTGTGGCATGGTGTGGAAACAATCATCTCATCTTGAATGTGAACAAAACAAAGATGATTGTAGATTTCAGGAGAATCAGGAACAGGTCCAACCCTATTTCCATCATGGGAGAAGAAGTGGAGGTGGTGGAGAATTATAAATACCTTGGAGCTGACCTGGACAATAGACTGGACTGGAAATGCAACAGTGAAGCCGTCTACAAGAAGGGACAGAGCAGACTGTACTTCTTAAGGAAGCTGAAGTCCTTCAACATTTGTAACAAGATGCTGCATATCTTCTATAGGTCTGTTGTAGAGAGCGCTATCTCTTCTGCCATCATCTGCTGGGGTAGCAGCACCAGAGCAAGTGACTTAAAAAAGATCAACAAGCTCATAAAGAAGGCTGGCTCAGTTCTGGGGACTCCTCTAGAACCTTTGGAGATGATTGTTCAAAGAAGGATTCTTCATAAAATGAAGAACATTATAGACAACCCTCAGCATCCTCTTCATCAGACTGTCATACAACAACAAAAGTGTCTTCAGTTAGAGGCTTCTTCAAATCCGTTGTAGGACAAACCGCGACAAGAGATCCTTCCTGCCCACAGCCATCAGCATCTAAAACAACTCATTAATGAAACCAGGATGATGACTTACCACAACATATAATTTCGCTCTGGGATTAATAAAGTATTTTTTGAATTGAATTGAATTGAATTAGCTTTGTGGCGATCAGGAGTCCACAACTTTTTTGCACCACAGACTAAACAAAAGACAAAAACTCCAAAAGCTTGTCTTTAAGTGAAGGCTGCTTAGTCTCCATTGAGTGAAGTAGTTTTAAAGGTTTTATGGGTAGCCGTTCACTCCATATTGCAGAGTGCTTGGAGTGTGTGAATCACCTGTTGTGATGAACACATAATTTAAGTAGGGCTCTTAGTATTTTGTTTTAAATGCAGCCTTTTTTTGTCTAGTTGTGAAGGCTTTTGCTCTCTCATCATAAGCACTTTATCCTTTTTTAAAGATGCTCTCAGGAACATTTGTTGTTCAATAATTTTTGCTAACGTTAGTTTGAGAGCTTACAGGTGCATGACAAAAACTGCGACTGAGATTATGTGGACAGAAGTGATTGATTTTCAAAATAAAATACCATGAAGACTAACGAAAATAGAAAAAAAAAATCTAAATAAAACTTTTTTTTCTTTCTATGCAGCCTGGTACCAAATTATTCAAGGCCTGGTGGTTAGGGACACCTGTAGTAGAGTGCTGTATGAATGTGGGTGGAGGGTAAATGAGGGCACAGATTGTGTTGTAAAGCGCTTTGAGTATCCTGGTTGGATAGAAAGGTGCTGTAGATAAGTGCTGTACAGTCCATTTACCATTATTTGTATTGTGCCAAGACTAAAGTTTACAAAGTCTCCTTTCGTCTTTCTGTTTATAGAGCATATAGTGGACTGTATAAGACTGTTTGTTGTATCTTCACTGTCTTAAGTTCTGGTTTTCATTTTGTCTTTCATAAATAATCTATGAGAACTCTTAGCCGAGACTGCAGGCATGAAGGCTGGTCATGTCCTTGGAGAGACCAGAGAGCTTTGGTCCAAAACCGCAGTACAGCCTCAGTTTTGGATGTTCTGAGCTGCTGAAAGACAAAAGGACAGACAACACTATCAAAGTTTGTATGCATGGCTCTGTTATGACCAGCTGCAGGGGATTAAATGATTTTCTTTGTGTGTGTGTGTATGGAGGGATGTGTGTGTGTGTGTGCACATCCTGTGTAAGTCCTGACAGATGTAGGTCATTGAAGTGGATTCAAAGATTCCAGAGAAAATCATAAAAGAATTATGTCCAGATTTGTGATCACTGTCAAAAACAAAAACCTTTGACCGAAAACTGTTTCACAAAAACTGAACCATCTCACAGAGAGCAAAGATTTATAAAACAAAAACAGAGCAATCATTGATTTTTTAAAAATATTCTTTTTATTTATTATGGGGCAGCTGTGGCTGAGTGGTTAGAGCTGTCATCCTCCATTGCGAGAGTTGGGGGCTCGAATCCACCAGCAGTCACATGCCAAAGTGTCCCTGGGCAAGACACTGAATCCCTCATAACCTCTGATGTGTGTCCCATCAGTGTATGAATGTTATCTAAAAGCACTGATTAGTCTCTTTAGAATGATTTGTTCATTTAGCTTTGTAGAGATGTAGAATGCAGTCTGAATGGGTAAATGAGGACACAGATTGTTGTGTAAAGCGCTTTGAGTATCTTGAAATAAGACAGAAATGTGCTATATAAGTACAGTCCATTTACCACTTACCATTTATGAGATGGACCAAAGCAGACTGTACCAAAACAAGCTGAGTCTTGTTGTGAAATAAAGATTGTGTTCTTTGTTGAATTTAACATTCCTATTCTTATTTTATTTTGAAATTGACCCACTTCCTGTTTTACTTTGAAGAGGCTCCCAATCCTGACAGCAGACTCAGAGCGCGCTGAAAACGTTGGTTACGTACTGTAACCCCAGATTCTATGAATATAGGCGTAGCCCTTTAAGGCTGTCGCTGATGGTTTATCCCGTTATGCGCAGCATAAGCACTGAAAAAAATTAGTCCACGCCCACCTGCTGTGTGGGCCCCACCCGGTCCGTATAAATTACGTTAAGAGCGGGAAATCGGCTCCCAAAATAGCTTTTTCTTCAGCCATTTAGGAGCCAGTGAGGCCCGACGCTTAAAGGGCTACGCCTATATTCATAGAATCTGGGGTTACAGTACGTAACCAACGTTCTATTTCATATAGGCTTCGCCCTTTAAGGCTGTCGCTGATGGTTTAAGGGCGAAGCGGATGTGGTCCTCGCCTCACTGGGTCCATTCGAACACAGTAAGAAGCGGAAGCTTGCCCAAAAAGCGTCTTGTCACTCAGCTCCCCGTGTGCATAAACTACGCATCGCGTAATTATGTGCCATGCACAGACGCATGTTGTGTAACTATGCGTTCTGACAAACATGAATACCCCGGAAAAACTTTCAACGGAAGAGGAAGTTGAAAAGAGTGGGGGGAGGGGGGCATGAACCAACTGGTTCATGGTTGAACAGTATAAACAGATTAATGTCCATGAATTGATAAATAATCAAATGAACTGATTAGTAACAATAGTGTTGTGGAATAATATTTGTTCCTTTTAGAATCTGACTCCTAATTCTTATTTTATTTTGAAATTGACCCATTTCCTGTTTTACTTTGAAGAGGCTCTTCATTTCCTGTTTATATAATGTAACACGATGTAAACCACTTTTGCTACTGACCAATCAGACCGCAGACAGACTCAAAGCGCGCTAAAAAGTTAGTTATTCTGTGTGAAGGAACGCCCTGTTTTTCTGAGACAAAGAGAAGTGAAGAGTCGTCTCCTCGTGTGTGTGTGAGAGAGGGACGCAGCAGCCAGGAGCAGTTTGGAGGAGAAAGATAAAAGCAGGTTGTATTGTTCCAGATTAAGAGATGCATCCATTTTAATATGTTAAAATAACGACTGCATTTAACTAACCCACTGTTTATACTTGTGAATCTGTGACAACATTATTACTTCTGTGTTACTTTACTTATTAAATATTCATAAACTTAAAGGTGCCATTGTCGTATTTAATGTGCAATGATTTGACTGATACCTGCAGGATTGAAGCGGTTACTACAGAACTCGGGTGGAGAAATAAGAAAATCACAACAATAGTCATGAACTGATTAGTGACAATAGAACCAAAATCACAGACACGACTTGTGACTGATAACAACATCTCACACTGTAATGCATGCAGACAGAAGTGAGCTTAAACAGAGTTCCATGAGAACAACAATATTCATTCTGTTAGAGCACTAAGGACAGAATGTGTCATGGAACGAGCCGTTACATCACGTAGGTAAAAGCGAATAAATGAGCAGGGTGTTGACCATGCAGCCGCAGTGCAAATGTCCTGCATTGACATACCATTATGCAGAGCAGTCGAAGATGCGATACCCCTGGTCGAGTGTGCTTAGAGGTTGACAGGAGGCCCTAAATCTGATGCTCTGTAGGCTTCAGAAAAAAAGGCCTCACACAGCCAGTGTGACAAGCGCTGGATGGATAACGGCGACCTGCAGAAGCATCTTTATAATGCACAAACAATTGTTGAATTTGAACGCATTGCAGCTGTGCGCGTTACGTAACACGTCAACGCCTGCACCGGGCAGAGAAGATGAACAGATGCTTCCCCTTCTGATCTGTGGGGGGGAAAAGAACCCCTCCAACGACATCACTCTTGATTTAAAAGAGCTCGTGATGTTTTAGGCATAAAAGCTGGGTTGGTCTTAAAACAGCTGAGCTGCCCGTCAGCCTAATTCTAAGGCATGACGAAACAACAGAGAGGGCAGATAATTACTTACCCTCTTAGCGGGTGTTAAAACCAGCAGCAGGACTGTTTAAAGAGACAAGAATTTAAATGAAAACTGATCCAGAGGCTCAATTGAAGCTTTGATCAGGGCTCGCAGGACCAGCGTTAAATCCCACTGTGGAACAAGTGGGCATGAAACAGGCCTACATCTCTGTACACCTTTTAGAAACCGCTTCATCAGCGGGTGATTAAAAGCTGTTCTGTCTCCAAAACCTTTGTGGCAGGAAGAGATGACTGCAACGTACGTTAAAGCGTACTGAAAGCCAACTCCCTATCCATCAGGTGTTGTAGAAAAACAACACGCTGCCTAAAAGGCATGAAGTGGTCTCTAAAACTTCTCTGTACACCAGCGCTGAAAAGCCGTACCCTTGATGTGTACAGAACTGTGGTAGATGCAGCACGTGAATCTTGAATTGTGCACACTATCTCCTGAGGGAGACCCATCCTCTAAGTGGGACCGCTCAGCGGTCAAACCCACCGGTGTTGACCTATTTCTGGGTAACTCTTGGTCGCTCCTCCTGCCTGAAGGAGAGCATCCTTCCTCCACGACAGTTCCACGGCGACCCCACAACAGACGTTGCAGGCCTGGGAACCATAGTGCGTTCACACGCCGGGAGCCACCAGGAGAGCTGTCAATCCCTCCTCCTGAACTCGGTTAATGGACCGTAAAAAACAGAGGAGGTGAGGGAAAAGAAACGCGTAAAAAGCGTTTTGGGCCACCGACTGTGAGCAAATGCGTCCCCCCCCAGCGATGGATCGTCTCGCGGGCTCAGGGAAAAAACCGTAGTTGACATTGCGCGTTCTTCTCGCGTCGCAAACAGGTCCACAGCTGCTTTGCCAACTTCTGCTGTGTCTGAAAAACATCAGATCCGGATGGAGGATCCGGTCCACATAACGTGGGCCGCCCTTGGACGTCACATCAGCCCCTCTGTTCAGAACATCGGATATGTAAACCGCTCTAATAAAAGCAGGTTTGATGAACCCAACTCAGTAGCTTCCGCGCAATGTGTAAC
>NW_023619248.1:0-11320 GCF_014905685.2 Nematolebias whitei
AATACATGATTCATTAATAACATAGCAGTGGTTTGTGCTGTGTCATTAGGGGCTGGTAGACATTCTACCCATTTGGTAAACGCGCAGGTTACCGTGAGAAAATATTTATTTCCTCTAGAGGTCTTAGTGAGTGGTCCGACCCAGTCAATCTGGAGGTCCGACCATGGAAATGCAATGCCTCTACTATGCAGTGGTGCTCTGTGAAGTGGTCTGGATGGTTGAAACTGGCCACAAACCAGGCACCCTTTTATGTAGCTTTGACATCCTTTTTCATTCCAGGCCAATAAGCAATCTGTTTTAATGCTTTCAGCGTGGCATTGTCACCCTTATGTCCTGCGGACGGAAGGTCATGTGTATGGACTAACATCACCCCCCTGTGGTCATGGGGGACCATGAACACAGGTGAGGACGTCCGTCCATGAGCAAAAGTTAGGATGCCCTTAAGTAGTTTTAGCTGTTTGCGCAGTTGAAAGAGGACTTTAAGGTCTGGATTGGAATCCAGTTCACCTTTCGATGGAGTGTATTTGTCTGGGTCAGTCAGATACAGCATCATCGAGTTGATTGCAGGATCCAACTTCTGAAGTTGGATGATGTCTGGGTCAGTCAGCATTGAGCGTACAGAAACTGTGTTATCAGCAGGTTTAGCTGCAGTTTGTGCACGTGTGACTGCCATTACCTCAGTTGTAGCTTGTGACGACTGAGTGTTGAGTAGCCAGGAGGGGTCAAAGGACCACGTGGGTCCGTCAACAGCTCCTTCCTTGGCTAGGGAGTCTGCAAGGTCATTGTAGTGCTTGTCATCGCCTGGGACTCTGGAGTGTCCTGGAACTTTCTTCCAGAAGATCTGTAGATCGTGTGATGTCACCAAGTGATCACATGTCATGAAAAGCTCTTTGTGTTTTACCACCTTTTTGTTGCTTGTGAGAAAACCGTTCTGTTTCCACATAGCGAGATGACACAAGAAACTGAGTCGAGCATAGTTAGAGTCAGTGCAGATGACTAGCGTCTGGATGGAGCGTTCCACCGCCATCCATAGGGCTATTAGGATTGCTGCTATTTCAGCGTACTGAGAAGACTGAGAGCCTAATTTATAGCCAAATGTGACCTGTTCTTGGTCCTGGAGGAGTACTCCTCCAACACCTGCTTTGCAGATTGTCTCGTGGTGGAATGAGCATCCATCCACGTACATTGTTGCCATATCTTTGCAGATATTGCTATCAAAGAAGTGGTGATTTGGGTCCTCAGCAGCTGAGGGTTTGCTCACAACCGGCTGTTGGGTGGCTGGTACATCCTGTGTACATTCTTGGCAGATTGCCAAATCAGTGCCCAAGTGCGACTTCTTATTTTGACCGTAGCGGATGTCTAGGTTAAAACTTTGAAGTGCCATAAGCCATGTTGCAACACGTGAGTTTGTCACCACACCATCTCTGATGCGTTGGCTGTTCAGAAACGTTACTGGCTGGTGTTGTGTCTCAACAATAATCCTCTGTCCACCAATATAGCAGGAGAAATGTTTCACTGCCCACACAGTGGTCAATAGAGCCTTCTCACAGTCTGAATACCGTAATTCAGGGCCTGCCATTGTTTTGCTGGCGTAGGCCACAACACGCCTGTCTTTGTCGTGTATTTGGTACAGACCTGCACTCATGCAGTGAGTTGAGAAGCCCACTTCCAAGTAGAACTCTTTGTTGTAGTCTGGGTAGACTAGACATGGGGCTAACTTGAGCCTGTCTTTAAGAGCGTTCATTGCCTGCTGCTGTGTATCAGTCCAAACAAAAGGAACGTCTTTCTTTAAGAGTTCAGTTAGTGGTTTTGCGAGACCCGCATAATGCTCTATGAACTGGCGAGAGTAATTACACACTCCCAAGAAACTCTGTAGTTCTTTGAGATTGGTTGGGACTTTGAGGTTGTCTAGGCCTTGGGTGCGAGTCAATTGTGGTTGTACTCCGTCTGGACCTACTAAGAGGCCAACGTAGTCCACTTTGTTTCTGCACCACTGGCACTTGGACAGTGAGATTTTAGCACCAGCAGTTGTTAGCTGATTTAGGACGTGGTCGATCTCAGCCAAATGAGAATCCAGTGTTGGCTGCCTCAAAAGGATGTCGTCCACGTAGATCAGTGTCCCACGCTCGTGGGCGTCTGGACATGCTTTGTTCAAGAAGATGTTGAACTCTGCAGGTGAGTTAGCGTAGCCAAAGGGACACCTGGTAAAGGTGTATTGTCGGCTGCCAAAAGTGAAAGCTAGTTTGTGTTGGTCCTCGGCGCGCACAGGGATGGTCCAAAAACCAGAGGCGACGTCGAGGGTCGAGAAGTACTTACCATCGGTGACCTTTGGCAGTTCCTGATGGAGCTGAGTCATTGGCCACCTGGATAAGGGTACTTGTTTATTTAGCTTCCTGTAGTCTATGGTAAGTCTCCACTTACCATTTGGTTTTGGATAACGAGAAATGGGTGAACCAGTTCTCGTTGGTTCCAGTTCAGTTTTAGGTTAATGACTCCTTCTGCGGTCATTACCTGTGAACTATTGGGAACTAATGGAAAGCGGAAAGCTTTTTTAATTAGTTCTAGACCAACGTGTTTGTGAACCAAGGTTTCGTAGAAAGCTCGGTTAATTGCTGATTTATCTGTCCATAGAGACAGAACAGCATCGTTGGTGTGGGACCCTTGGATCTCTACACCTTTAACTACCAGTGGTAGGTAGTGTTTGGTGGACTCTGACTGCTCCAGCTCACAGAGGAGGTTGTCTTGTTGGGTCAGAGTTCGGACCACTTGGTGGGTCTCTTTGGTTTCACATGATGTCAGAGGAGTACTCACCGGGCTCGTGTCCTCGGCTGAGGAGTCCTTTGTGCCTTCCGCGGTACCTGCTGTTGGGCAGTCTGTGTTACACTCCGGAGGCGTATCTATTGGCAGTGGTTTGCTCACTGTTGTCCACATTGTTTGATCACCATAATCTATAATCGCGTCGAAGCGATTTATAAAATCCTGGCCAACCAAAAATGGGAATGAGTCAACACGAGACACGTGTACCGGGTGGTACAGTGTCATTTTGCCAATCTGCATGTGAACCATTGCTATAGCTGTCAGGGTTGTTCTCTGCTCTGAGAGACCCTGCATTTCTATAGCACAATCAGATAGAGGTATTATCCTGTTAACCTCGGCAGCGGCTGTCCTCAGCTCCTCGAACAGTTTAGCTGACATAATAGTTATGTCTGCCCCACCGTCCAGAAGTGCTTCGTGTGTGAGGACACCTTCGAGTGTTACTGACAGGTACGCCTTTTTGGCGGCCCCCTTTCTGATAAAGTTACACAGAAACCTCTTGGGTTTTTTCTGACGCTTCTTCATGCGTTCAGAAGTGCTTGTGTAATCTTGGTTTGTCTGAACCGTCAGCACAGCTGTAGCTGTTTCTGCGTGTTCAGTTTGCGATGACTCGTCATCGTTTGTGTGTGTGTTTACCCCCCCTTCATCCGATAAGGGGTTGTTTGAGGCAACAACAGCAATGTCTTGGTGTGTTCCACCGACATCTGTAGTGTTGTCATTCGCGCCCAGGGATGTAATAGTGATTACCTCACTGCATAGTGCTTTTGGTCGGCTTCCCTTGTCAGTGTGTTTCAAATCTTCTAACATTTCGCACAATTTTTCTGTCTCTTCCGAGCTCAGAGGTGTAGGGCCTTTTTTCTGGAACTTTTGTGATTTTTTCGCCTCGGGACGTTTCGTCCGAGGTGGGAGGCGGCTAGGTACGTCTTTTTGGGGTTCCTTTCCGGACGTCCCCTGATAATATGGGTCCTCTCGGTTCCCATATTTTTGCGTCCTACGCACATCCCATTTACGATAATCACGTTCGTCCTCTGAAGGAGGAGCCTTTTTGTCCCAGCGTGCACCTTCATGATGCGGTTTGTTAGTTTGAAAATACTGCCTTTTCTCGCCTTTTTTAGGAGGAGGTGGCGACGCACGCCTTCCTTCCAATTCTAGAGAGTGGGGTTTAACCTTTACACCAGGAAACACTTCTATGGGCGTCTTAGCATGAGAGCATGCCTCAAATACATTCACAGCACACTGTTTAATCTCACTGATGGATTTTTCTCTGAAATTTTCCATCATTTGCACTGATGTTCTAATATCAGTGTGGAGATTTTTACTGAAAACAAATTTAAAACCTTCTTCTTCCTCCATCCCGGTTTCATTTCTGTTACCGAAATAAGCTTGGAAGATTCTTTTGTAATAAACTTTTGGATGTTCAGTTTTACCCTGCGTGACCTTGTCTGCGGCTGGGAAACCAGCAGGTCCCGTGCAGGAGTCGTACTCTCTGATCAAAGCTTCACACAGAAGGCTGTAATCCTTTCTCGTTGCATCAGGTAGATGCTCGATGAAGGTGAACATCTCTCTGTCTGAAGTGAGCCTTATCAGACTGATCTTATCTTCAACCGTAGCATTAGGATAAGATCTCAATCTGAACTCAAGATCTCTGAGGTACGCTTTTGTTCCAGATGAACCCATCGGTCCAGGTACAAAGCGTTGTACATATTTTGAGATTTTTTGCAAATCATCCATTGAAGGAGAAAGTATCAACGGTCTCACTTGCGTGGTTGGTAGTGGGGGTGTTACTCTACCCATTTGTGTAGGTGTTTGGATGGGTCTAAAAGCACCAGGTGAGTAAAAGATTTTTGGAGGTTTTGGTGTATTATCCCGACGCTGTTCAGGGTCTGGTTTGGATTCCGGATCACCTCGCCCCTCGTCATTACTTTTATCTGTTGCTGCTCTTAGTTTCTCCTCACATGTTTTTAAACGTTCCTGGGATGTTTGGTAATCACTTTGTAAACGCTTATATAGCTCCAGTAATGCGTGTTTATCCACTCTGCATTCTTACAGCTCCATTTTTGCGAGCTGCAACTCTTGTTGTAGCTGTTCATTGTCTGAGCACGCAGCTTGGTATTGACGGTCTTTTTCACTAATCTTGTCATAAGATTGAGCTTGTAATGACGCCTGCATATCTGAGAGCTCCCTCTCATGTGTTCTAGACAGCCTGACATTGCGTTCCAACTGTTCATCCAATTCTGCTTTTAGAAGCAGAGAGATTTTTGCTAACCGTTCCTGGCTAGACTTTTTACTCTCTGGCCCCAATGTTCCTTCTGCCAGACTTCTCAGTTCTTCCCCTCTTTGAATTTCATCAAGTTGTTCTAATTGCTCTATTTGCTTGCCAATAATTGGATTTGTTAAAATATGTAAAGCCCCCAAAATGATATCATCATTTGATTGGGGGTCGAAAGGATGCTCTCCTCCGTCTTCGTTTGCCATTTTTCTTCTATTTAAAAATTAAATAGGAGAATTTAATGTTTTAGGTTTTTTAAAATAAAATCAGAAAAGTCTCTTTGTCCTGATATATTTACTCTTATTTAGTGATTTAGCAATTAAACGTGCATTATCTTTTAGCAAATGAGTAAACTTTATCAACTCTGTGAATATCTGTAACTGTATCTTTTAAAAAGTTTCTAATTTTTCATTTTGTCCCTCCTGTTTGAGGAATTCAGTGAATGAAAAATGTCCTGGTAAATGCCTGTCTGCATAAATACCTTAATTACTTTTTAAATGCAAGATAACAGTGATTATTCAGCTTTGAGGAATGTTTATTAACTCAAAAATGCCTTACAGAAAGAAAATATGTTTAATTTCACTCAAAAATAACCTAAAGATGAAGTGAAACTGTGATATGAAGTTTCCCAGGAGGTGGCAGCATAACCTTATTTATTTTAACTCAGACACTGTTAGTGTTGTCCAGTAGGAGTCGCTATGACTTCCTGTGGCATCCGGTCGTTAGCTGTTAGCTTAAAATTAGCATCGGCTAGACTCGGTTAAAACCAACATTTCTGAACGGATTTTTTACTCAAACGTGGCAAACTTTTAACAATTAGACTTCGAAGAACTAAAGCAGCGGATCAGAATCAACTTTAAAGTGCTTTTCAGCTTTAAAAAGCAGATTTTATTCCGTATTTTGAAAAACGAGTTTTCATTTCCGGGTCACGTGACTGAATCCACCAATGACAGAGCAGCACGGGGTGGGCTTTACGACCTGACACGTCAGAGGCTCATGACTGACACGTCTCTCAGCCAATCAAAGCATTCCACAGCTGCTGACTTCAACCAATCACGCAGCGTTTTTCCAACTAGCATGTTACTTTTTATCTGAACAAGTCCTTCAACTTTTCGCCTTTTAAACTGTCAAAATGCACCAATTTCTGCTACAAATGTCACGAATCAAGCTCTGAGCTGCACGGAGTCGGCGCCCCGGCATTAAAAACGTCTTTCCCACCATTTAAACAACCCGGTCGAACTTTTCAGAAATCGAACCGGACCAGAACAGCGTCTGGAAAACAGTTTAAACAGAATAAAGCGTTTCCACAGCTCAGCAAACTCGTCACACACCACAGACGTACAATTTCAGCTTTAAAAAGACTCATTGACTGAATTTCAGCTTCAAAACATCACAGCGTAAACATGCAGCGTTTCAGCTTCAAAACATCACAGCATAAACATGCAGCGTTTCCTCCAAGCGCGCAGCTTCAGCTGCGTTTCAGCACAGCAAACAATCTGCTATTTTTTCATGCCAACATGAAATATTCAACTGTCACACGAATACACAGTCCATTTATGAACCGTCACGGGCCACCAGATGTAGTAGAACATATCCTGAGATATATTCATACAGTTAAAACGGGTTCTCTCATTTTTCTGGACTGTGTAACATACGTGCGTTGAACGTAATAAAAATGTGGACGTGAGACGTTAATTATCTTTGACTCACCAAGCGAGTGGGTCATACAGCCATGATTTTCCGTTGCTACACCACAGACATTTCTGAAAACATCTGGATTAATTTTCTAGCAGATAGGAGAGTTTAAAGATGGAAAGATGAAGTTTATCTGAGAGAGATGTGTGAGGGAATTTGTCTGTTTTAACCAGAACAGCACGCTCCATTGAAATCAGCTTGGGCCAACGGTACGCTCGGTCGAGATAGAACTTTTACCTTGCAGACGATAGCTTCAGCGTCGGTGTAGAGCTCTTCTTTTGACTCTTTCAGCGTCTCCGTGAGAACAGCTAAAAACCTTGGGAGTCGTGTGAGGTTATCCAAACAGAAGTTATAATTCCCAAAATCGTCTCTGGTTCAGCTTGATTCTAATTCAGCAGCATCCTGAATGCCCGCGTTCTGCATTCAGGAACTTCCAAACTCTCTGCATTCTGAATTCCAAAAACTCTGAACTCCTCTGTTGAACTGGGAAGTGCCACATTTAAATGGGCTCTACTTCCGGTTCATTTGAGAGCTTTTGATTGGTCGATGGACCAAAGCAGAGGTGTGGTTTGTGATGTAAGGTGTTATTAAAAGTCAAGGAAAATATTCAGATTGTTTAAGAACAGACAGAAAGATATCATGGAAAAACCAGACTTCGTGGAGTCTCCCACCAAGTATCTTGCTGTAAAAGTTAAACATGACATTTCTTTTCAGTAAACTTTCAGTTGACCGAAACTCGAACTTTGACACACTTACAAATTTGCTCACTTCAAAGCAGACGATCAAGAAATTGAATCATTACTCTGTAACGTACTCTAACTTGATTTCACTTTGAATTGAGGAATAAGAATCATTACTACTGTTTAAGTAAATAAAAATGATTAGTTCACTTCAACATGTAGACATTGTTTGAACCAAAACACTTTGATTATCAAAACATTTGTAAAATAGTAATGATCATAGAGAATTGTCTTTTCCACTTGATTAATTCAAGAAAGAAAGTCTCAGGATCGATCAACCTGTATTTCTGGATGCAAATCAATGAAATGACAGTTTCTGACCATATGATCCTAAGGTCAAGATTTGACATCAGGTCAAGTTCACTACAGTCCCCCCTTTGGAAATCATCGCCTGTCCATGGGGATGATTTCCATACTTGAACTTACGCCTTCGAATGTCCTTGAGCTTGATGTAATCCAGCAAGGAAGACCAAAGTCAAGAGTAATCCAGCAAGGAAACAAAAGTCAAAAGTAATCCAGCAAGGAAAACAAAAGTCAAGGTAATTCCACAATGTTCTTGGTAATTCCATTGTGTTGATTATAATTCCATAATGTTGTTGGTAATTCCATTGTAGCAATGCTTTAACCCCTTGGAAACAGAGTCTGTAATCCATTGGAAAAAGTCATATAATCCACAACGGTAAATCCACAACGATTGGAAGTGTTGATTGATCAGCATACAGAGGGGTACCCTTGGATTGAACTGAAGATGCAGCCACTGGATGAAGAGTGGAGACCAACGTCAGGATTGCAGGTCGCCTCCAGCGAAGGTCACTTCCAGCGACGTCCAACCTGTGCCGTTCTGGTTCAAATGTGTCATGCAATTATGTGGTTTAAGGTGGGCTTATGAAGGGGATTTTACATAAGGCCTTAAACTATATGCACCTGGTGTGTAAGCTATTATGGTTGGGAACAGCTACAACTTTCAGTTAAGGAGTGGAACATGCTGAAAAGGGTAACTACAGGGGTTTATACCTATAGAAAAGGGTTCCAAACTATTTTTCCATTTCTAACTTGGTTTAAGTTAGCTTTACATGTTAAAATATAGTTTGGTTCAATTGTCTGTTGTCTTTTAGACGAACGACTTGAGATTGGGTGTTTGGTTTCCCCATAAATGTTTTGGAAGTCTATGGCGAGACTCATCAAAAAGAATTAGCTATTCCCCCGAATAGAATTGTTCGAGTAGGTTCGGCTTAAGCGTTGTGAGATCAATGTAGAGTATGGTACTTAAGGTAGCATTAATCTACATTGACTCCGCAAAGATTGTAATTTAATGAATGAACTGCATGTTGGCATGGTTAAAGGCCTCTTAGTCTCTAACTTAACTACACACAAAATTCATTCTTGCTTGAGAAACAACCAAAACCAATTAAAAAACGTTTCAACACCGACAAGAGTAGTGACTAAGCAACTAGAAACATCGTTTCACTGCTTCTTCTCACCCTGGTTGCCAGATTCAGTTACGCTGTCCCGTTTATTTGTTTGTTTCTTTTTAGACCTGCGTGCGCGAGACATAATCATACTGAGGTGCGCTGCATGGCGATCTTGTTGGACTCGGAGTGACCGGAGGCCTCGGAACAGGGATATGAGTATCCCGCATATCATGAGGAATATCGTCATGAGCAGGGCTACGATTAACGTGTCTGCACTTGACCACGCATAGGCAATCGGTTGGATTGGGTTATTATTCTCGGACCTGAGAGACTTGAGAACTCGGTTTAACGGTTCCACGTCGACGACCTTAGTACCCTCGAACCGGATCCTTCCCAAGGTTCAGGGATCTATGTCTATAGTCATGTTTTCTAGGTACTCTGAGTCGTCCAGAGTTGTTTCCCATTGTCCCGGATCGAGGTGATAGAGCGTCAAATCACCAATGTGTATGGTTGTTCCCTGGGGAACACTGATCCACATTGTTTTGTCCGGTAAGGTCAGGGGTCTATTTGCTCCAGGCTGTTCGTAGGCCATGATCGCCTCTCTTTGGGGGGCGTTCACTAGCCAACGTGATCCAACGATTTCAGCCTTTGGGGCCTTAGCCAGGTGTCGCGGCGTTATGGTCGTTGAGCACTTAGAGTTTTCCGGAATAGGTGTCAATCCGCATATGCCCGCGGTTTTATTCCACACAAACGGTTTGCTTGGGCACAGATAGTGTATCTCCCGAGTGAGAACACACATCTGCAGGTTTGGAGCTAGGTAAACTGAGGGGTTGTCGTCGTGGTACGCAACCATCCTTGGTGTGTCAATTTGAACATGGTTTTCGCCGTGCCAATTGCCAACATTTACGACGTCCCTGAGTCTGTATATGCCGTTTGAGGGAATTATCGGTAGGTTGATAAGGAACGCCATTTCAAACGTCTTGTGGTTGACGTAGATTGGGATCGCGCTACCGAGAGTGTAAGCCAGGTGTGCCTGCGTTTGCGTAACTTTTTCGCGCGTAGCGGAGCTGAGGATGTCGTCCACCATCTGTAGCGAGACTAGATACGGTGGAATCCTACCGGTGGCTAGTGTATCAACCGACGAGCTGATATCTCTAAGCATGTCAGCAAAGATCCTATCCATCAGGTGTGCGACAGCGTAATCCATTTCAACCTTAAGAGTTAACTCATTTACCGCTTCTACGAGGGCTTTGATTTCCTGGGTGTGAGTATTCAGCACTAGAACAGTATCTTTCGCGGTTTCAGTCACTTGTCTCAGTTGAGTTTGTTGAAGGTCCATTAATGCTCGGATTTTTGGGACCTCACTCTCTACTTCATACACGTGTTGTTTTAGGGACGTTATACTGACAGTGTTGTATGCGGACAAACCTAGGCTAAACAGTGATCCTAGTGACGACGCAGCAAGCAAAAGCCCGCCGATGCCGCGCTTTTGCCTTCTACTTGTTCCGCCCAACTCTTGTTGGGTGTAAGTGAACTTATGTAGTTGCTTTAGGACGTGCCGGATCTCTCCTTTTGCACTCTCTAGGGATACTGTATACCATGTTTTGTTTAGCCACTCGTTTTTAAGGTTAATGTGTTGTCTGATCACGGTTTGGGGGTCGAAGCGGACGAAGACCTTCCGAGTGTATAGGCGGCAGTCTGTGATGAGCAATCCCGGCTGGTCCCTCAGAGCGATGCCTGAGGTGGGCCCAAGGGTTACGATCTCAGCTTGCCCTTCTTGGATGGCACCCAAGAGGGTGAAGATTACCAGGAGTGGTACCATCATTGTCCTATGGAAACACAAAGAGATAGGTCTTAGCTTCGTAATCGTCAAGGGTAGGTCCTGTGAATTTAAACTATGGTTAAGTTTATTATCCATTAGTTATCTTCTGCTTGGATGACCCTTATTTCCACGAGGTCAGATTTTGTGAGATCTTTGTCTCCTGAGGAGTTATTGCACGCCTTGTGTTGTTTAACCTGGTTGCGATGTACCCATTTAACAGTTGGCTCTTTTTGGCCTTTACTGATTTTTATCTGATAGAAAACTGGAGACAGTTTGTCTGTTATCAGATGGGGTCCAGTCCATCTGGGCATCAGTTTACGGGCGAGAGTTCCGGTCCCGGACTCTCTTCTCCCAGTTGTGGGGGCAAACGTGTAGTACCAGACCCTGTCTCCCACTTGGAGTTCCTCGTGAGAGGCCTTTTGGTCGTAGTACGCTTTGCGTCCTTCAGCTGATTTTTCCAGGTTTTTCTGTGCGAAAGCAAAAGTGTTCTTAAGGTGTCTTTCCAAGTCTTTCATGTATTGTTGTGTGGTGTAGGCTGTTGCCATGGCAGCATCGCCTGGTTGGTACA
>NW_023619249.1:0-11298 GCF_014905685.2 Nematolebias whitei
CACCACGCCCCCTGAGGTCAGCGGACCAGTTGCTCCTCACAGTTCCAGGAAGTCGTCTTAAGCGCAGAGGTGACAGGGCCTTCTCTGTAGCAGGACCAAGACTTTGGAACGAGTTACCTCTGCTTGTCAGACAGGCCCCCTCCCTCTCGGTTTTCAAGTCCCGTTTAAAAACTCACTACTATTCAATAGCTTTCAACACAAGATGATCTGTGTTTTGATCCTGTATGCTCCACACTGGTTAGTCGTCATTATCTGCATCGTTTTTATGTCTATATTCTGATTTACCTCATTTTGTATTTTGCTTTGTGTGTTACCTGTTGTTTTGTCTGTACAGCACTTTGGTTGGCCTTGTAGCTGTTTTAAGTGCTTTATAAACAAAGTGGTATGGTATGGTATCAGCAGTAACATGAAACAGATCAGCAGTAACATGAAACGGATCAGCAGCAACATGAAACAAATCAGAAGCAACATGAAACAGATCAGCAGCAACATAAAACAGATCAGCAGTAACATAAAACAGATCAGCAGTAACATAAAACAGATCAGCAGCATCATGAAACAGATCAGCAGCAACATTAAACAGATCAGCAGCAACATTAAACAGATCAGCAACAACATGAAACAGATCAGCAGCAACATGATTACCTTGGTTAGATATTCATAAGGCTGCACAAACTCAAGTTCATGTTGCTGTTTGACGTATTGTTTTGATTGTTTACTGCTATTAGTGCTTAGTGTTTTATTAGTAGATGTTTTTTAGTTGATATTTTTCTTAATTCATATCTTAGATCTTATTACTGTTTTTCTTTTACATTTTGTTGTCTGTAACTGGGACCCTGTGAACATAATTTCATCCCAATTCAGTATTTATTCAACATTTTATTTTTTTACTTTAAAATAAAATAAAAGCAAGTCCTTATCGGCACAAATAAAGTGATGTGGAACATGTTGCATCTGTTCTTACCGAGCACAGAAGCTGCAGTGTTGTGCTGCTCTGTGAGGTGCAGCTGGGCTGTGATGGAGCTCTGTCAGGTGTAGACGCCTCTGATGGAGCAGGAGCCGGGAGGCTTGGAGGGTTTAATGTGGAGTTTAGATACGAACCGTCACGCGCTGAAATACGTTCTGGATAAAATACAGTGAGAAACGGTATCGGAGGACAGTTAGCATTTATGCAAATTAGCTTAGCATCGTAGCACTGACGTTGTCCTATTATGGCATCAGCCTCTTTTGTTAGTTAAAAATATGTTCAGAACCGATGGGATGAGTAACTTAAAATATGTTTAAAGTTAGAAAACACTCACCATCTTCTATAAATGATTCAAGTAGAGCAGTAACCGTGTCCAAACCACCCTCCAATCCTCCATCTAGCTCGCTTTGACTTTTTTTGTCGGCCACCAAGCACAACAACACCTGCACTTCTGCATTTGACCACAGCTTTGACATTATTGTTTTTTTTACATCTTCAAAATACTAAAAGATACGCTCCTTGAGTTATCGCTAATGGCAGGCGGTAGAGAAAAATGGCGGATCGGGTTGTTTGGAAAGACTCCACAGGCTCCTCCCCCCGACCAATCAGTGACCGACAGTGTTTCTGACGTCACGGCTCGCATGGACCCCTTGAGAAGCAGGGCCAGAATACTGGGAGGTGAGCTGGTCTGAAGTACTATGGAAAAGACCTCAAACACAGGTCAAGCCGGAAATATTCAACCCGCGCCGTGACAGTGGAAAAGGGGCATATCTCACAAGTGGAGAGACAAACACCCCCATCATTCAGTGCATCATAGCATCCAGCTGAAAAACTGATTTGACACTTTCAGTCTGCAAGACTTCTCCCTCCTGGCTGGGGATGCCCAAAGTCCACAGCAAACTTTCATTCAACCTTTATTTATACACGTTAATCCCATTGAGCCTCAGGACTCATCAACTTCACTTTTCCTTCAAAACACTCACCCCCCCACCTCGGAACTTCCTGTACCGGGTCTCACTGTGTCTCCACAAAACAGATCACACTAGTGCCACAGCTCGCCTGTCCTTTTCCACTCTCTTTGTCACTGGTGCAAAAATCATCCTCACCCCCCCCCCCCCCCTCAACACAGCCTCATTTGTCCACCATCTCTTCACACTCTTTTTCATCCAACCAAACTCAGTCACATTTATTCAGTCCCACAATAAATCCATTACTTCAATGCCATTACACTTTGTATCCAAGGAGCCACAGTCCTCATCATCATTGCAAAACTCCCCAGCCTGCACACACCCCCACCCTCTGTCCACAGAACTATAATTCACATAGGCTGCATGGATTCATCCTGTCATCACTCCAAAATCACCAGAACTGAGTTGAACAAATTTCCTGAATTTCTCAACACCTGTGGCAAATAAGAGTTCATAATCTGAAGAACGAAACTTAAAATTACACTTTTTTTTCCTCGTGAGTTACAGAAGTTCTTATGACATTCTGTGCATGTACCGGTATATACATCACAGTAAAACTGCTACAATATTCTTTTGAATGAAACTTGTTGATGACGTGAGTTTTTGTTTGTTAGAGCATTTTGATAAGTGGACAGTATTGAAGGGACTGTTCTGATGATATGTCAACAAATATTTAAACTAATATACCAGAAATTTTCTATTTCTAATTCCTGGATATTTTGGTGTACAGGAATGTATTTTGTAGTTGAACCTGAACGCATTGTGAAGCCATGACAAGTTGTAAAGAAGAGCAAGATTTATAAAACAGTTAAGTCTGGTCCTCTGGACATTCACAAAACAAAACAAAAAAAATGTAGAAACGTTTCGTCTTTCATCCGCAAGACTTCTTCAGTCCAGAGGACCAGACTTAACTTTTTTATATTTTTCTACCTGGATTATTGAGCATGCATCAGGATAAGAGCAAGATTTATTTCAACAAGTCTGAATCATGGACAGCTTGACCGCAGGATCCAAACGGTTCCTAACACGGCTTAGCTCCACACTTTACTTTAGACTGCAGTAAATAAATACATACCTATGTAACCCTGATGTTTGGTTCGATACCAGTGAACTGATGGATCACTCACCCAGGAAACCTTCTCAGCTTCACATCATTTATTAACATGAACTTCATCTGAAACAGAAAACAACGTGTGGTTGGTGGAGGTCTGACATGTAGCTCCTGCTCCAACTCTGAGAACATCAGGCAGTAAAAAACTGACGTCAAGCAGCCTCCACTTCCAAAATGACAGTTTTGCTGTGCACGTAAACTTCATGAATTACGGCAGTAATGTTTTTGGGATGTTTTCACAATAAAAGCTGTGAATGACGTCATTCTTGCTATGTTACAAAATGATTTTTAATGTCCACCTGTGAATATGGATCCATAATATTTTTGCTTTTGTCACAGTTTTGTGTGGTCATTTGTTTGTTCATTATGTGAGAATGTCAATTTGTTTTCCCTGAAGTTTCCAATAATACAAAAACAAAACCGTTAAGTCTCCAGAGACCAGTCTCTCTTCAGGCTGACTGATGAACACCTCCAGATGTTACTGACCAATTTTCACCAAGATCTGATGTGGAATTTCAAAATTAAAGCCTCGTAAATTTAACAATTTTCTTTTCAAGTTAACAGTTTCCATTTTAATTAAAACCAAACTGTTTGTTTTAAAGACTAGTCTCACATCACGCTGACAGAGGAACACCCCAGATATCAGTTATAAAAATGCAACATAATATTTTTATTCCTTTTAAAAACGTCCCTGAAACATTTTACATTTTATTCATATTACATTTAAAATAAATTTTGTTTTTTGAAGGCTTTGAAGTAGCATGAACATTTAACCAAAAAACAATGAGAACTTTTCAAAGACATTATAGTTATAATTTTTTTAATACTATCCATTGAAATAAACATGAATTGACTTGATTTCAACTTATTTACCATAATTTCCGTTCTATAAGCCGCTACTTTTGTCTCACACTTTGCACCCCGTGGTTTATATGCAGAAATGTCTTATTTATGTTTTTTTTTTGTTAAAACAAAGCAAATAAATAAAATATGTATTGTTTTTCATCATTTTCAAAAATTTATATTTTATTAAATTTTATATTTAATTATATTTGTCCATTAAACCCAATGAATCCAATCAGCTACTTAGACTACAAGCATGTCTTAAAGACATAAAAACCTGGATGACCCTTAATTTTCTCCTGTTGAACACAGACAAGACTGAGGTTTTGGTTTTTGGAACTGAGAACCTTAGGAATTAATTTTTCAGTCTTTCTCCCTCCTTAGATGGCATTAATCTGTCCTCCTGCTTTAATGTTAAAAATCTTGGTGTTATTTTTGACCAGGACATGTCTTTTATCCCCCACATTAAAAACGTTACTAGAACTGCCTTCTTCCACCTGCGTAATATCACTAAAATTAGAAACTTCTTATCTAAAAATGATGCAGAAAAACTGGTCCATACATTTGTCACGTCTAGACTGGACTATTGCAATGGTTTATTATCTGGCTGTCCAAACATTTCTTTAAAACGTCTTCAGTTGATCCAAAATGCTGCTGCCAGAGTCTTAACCGGAGTTAGTAGGAGAGATCATATTTCTCCAGTTTTAGTTTCTCTCCATTGGCTCCCTGTCAAATCCAGAATAGAATTCAAAATCTTATTTCTAACCTACAAAGCTCTCAACAACCTGGCTCCATCTTATATTACAGATCTTATTGTTCCATATTTTCCTAACCGAGCACTTCGCTCTCAGACTGCAGGTTTACTTGTGGTTCCTAGAATTTACAAAAACAGAATGAGAGGCAGATCTTTCAGTTATCAGGCTCCTCTCTTGTGGAACCAACTTCCAATCTCTGTCCGTGAGGTTGACACATTATCTAGTTTTAAAACTAGGCTTAAGACTTTCCTTTTTGCTAAATCCTATAGTTAGGGTCGGCTTGGGTTTCCTGAGCTGTCCCTTAGTTATGCTGCTATAGGCTTAGGACAAACTGACCACAATTTTCACTCTACTACCGTCTTTACTTACTCTGCTCAACCTGTTCTGTATTTGTAATTATGTATTTGTAATTATTTTTTCTATCTTAACGTGTGTTTTTTTTGTCTTTCAGATACACCTGGACCTATACCTGGACCTACCATTCTATGTTTGTCTGTCTCTCCTTCCTGTCCTCTCAACCAGCCGGTCAAAGCAGATGGCCGCTTGTCCTGAGCCTGGTTCTGCTGGAGGTTTCTTCCTTTTAAAAGGGAGTTTTTCTTTCCACTGTTGCCACTGTGCTTGCTCAGGATGGGAGACTGCAACAAAGCCAAGATTCAACTTGTCTGCTGGATTCCTTAGATAGAGAACTTTACTAATTGGCTTTTATGTATGTGAATGTTCCTGTAAAGTGCCCTGAGACAACTTTGTTGTGATTTGGCACTATATAAATAAACTGAATTGAATTTTGAAGGACTTCCTGCCGTCTCTCGGTAGCTTCCTGCCAATGACTACTATGTTCCTTTGACAGAGCTGGGTGCTCGTGGCTTCTAGCACCCTGCCCCTCATGGGGGCTGGTGTTTGTGACACAGAGAGAATACCCTCAGGGAATCAGATGTAACTCCACCCTCTCTGTCATCATGTGACCAGAAGTCTAACCTGAATGACCCATAGATATCATATATCACTAGATCCCTCATTGGCTGCTGCGGCACAGGAAATTTGGCCGCCATCTTGGAGCGGTCGTCCTTCTTAGGGGCCATTTACACGGCGCGTATTTTGAGTGCATCCGCAGCTTTCTCTCTGCGGATCTGCTGATCATTTACACGACACAAGTGGCCACCCTCTTTGAATCCGGAGGTTTCTGAACCCACCTTCCAGAGTGGAGGTGTTTCGCTGACCCCCCCTGCTGATAATGTAAACATCTCCTGCTGAGGCTTTGTGTTAAACCACATGCGCACACGCACGTGCGGACAGACACTATATTTCTATCAACATTGCGGCGGATACTGCTTTCAGAACCTCGACTGATGGAATATATTTTAATCTCGTAGTTAATCTATGTCAGATTCCAGGTGCTATGACCGACATCTGTGTTGGAAGAGACAGCCTGATCCAGTTCTAATGTTGTTGTTTATAGAACAAGGCACGCGCACACGTCGCGCTGCACTATAACATAAATGTGCTAAATAACAACAGTTTAATAATAATAAACAGTATTTATGTTAGTGTGAAATATAATAAACCTATCTGGACATGATGTAATTCAAATTTAAAATGATGCTAAACATATAGCGTGAACACTAAAGTTGAAAATGAAGACATCAGGTTTAATTTTTATTTATTTATTCAACACCACAATGTCACACAAACACTGATAATTATACTGAACACACTATTAAAACACGTTAACTGAACTTGAATGCATTGAATAAAAGAAATGAGGGGAATTTAAAATAAATAGTTCATCCAACATCTCTTCAACGTCCTGCACTGCATCTGGGCCTCGTTCAGAACCTGTCCGCCTGGCGGAAGGACAGCTTCTTCTTCTTTCAGGAAAAAATAAAAACTCAGTTGGTTGTTTTGTAACCGAAGTAAACACAAGCTAACATTATTAAGAACGTTGATTTACCTGCTGTAAAACAGCTACTGATGATCACGGAGTAAAGCCCGACATTGACTCGGTTCTGGTCCACCCAGTGACCGGTGTGGAGCTGTTAGATGAAGCGGTCCCGCTTGGCATCAAATCTGTCGACTCTTATCCAAAATCCAGCTTTAACTTGTTGTTACGTTACGTTGTTGTTAGCTGGTTAGCACAGAGGAAAACAACGTGCCGAGGCAGCACGCACGCGCATTAGGTGAAGGTACAAAATTCACAGCGCCATCTAATGACCCGGCATGGTGACTACAGCAGATTCGGGAGGGCGGGGGGGAATCCTCCAAATGCATGTAAACCCAAAATGTGACTGTGTCAACGCAAATCTTTCCTCTAATTAACATACGAAAAACCCTACATTTCCCCCCATCTTGTACGTGTAAATAGGGCCTTATTTGGTTAAAGCAGAAGATGTCTCAGCACTTAGCAGCTTATTTCTGTTCAAATCGACGGACTGTTGACGTCAGGTCTCGGGGGATAACTTTTCACAAGTAAGATGAACATATTATTGTTAGTATTTTGTGAATAGAATATTACTGTACTGTATTTATGTCCACCAGCTGATGTTATGTTCAGTATAACACGTGTTCAGCTGCAATGAAGCTAACTGAGATCTGATGACAGGAATATTTTGCTAACAAGCATACTCACAATTTCAGTAGCTTTGGTTCATTATCAACAGATGTGCATCAAAATTGGAGTTTTGTTTAAGTTCTAAGAAATTTAAATATAAAAAATTCAGAGAATATAGGAAGTAGTTAGAAAATAAGATTAATCAAGGTCATTTAGATACGCCTTCGTGCCAGTAAACCCCATAGGCCCAGGAATAAAGCGTTGAACATATTTTGAGATTTTTTGAAGTTCGTCCATCGAAAGAGGAGCTCTCGACGGTCTCTCCTGCCAGCTTGGTAGAGGAGACCTGGACAGGTCTGTCCCTGCTCCTTTAGGTAAGGGTGGAGGTGCTTGTGATGGAGGGAGATTTGGGTCTGGAGCCCAGTGTGTCCCCACATTCTGTCCACGCCTCTCACTATTTTCCCCTTCTGCATGGCAAAGTTGTGTTTTAAGCACGTCTATCTCAGCTCTGCACAGGTACAATTGCGACACCGTTTCCTCGTACTCCTTTTTTAATGAAGAGTATGTTGCGGAAACCTGTTCTTCGACTTTCCTGGCTTCAGTAAGTGATGCTGAAAGTGACTGTACTTGCTTGTTCAGTGAATCAATTTCTGCACGTGCGTCTCGCTTCAATCGAGTCATCTGTTCCAAATGTTCTTTAGTGTGGACGTCGTGTTCATTTTGAAACTGAAGGAAGCGTCCTTCAAGGTTCTGAAACATCCCGATTTTCTCTGCATAATTTTTAGTCAGCACGTCATTCCGTTCAACCTCTTGGTCCAATCTGTCTTTGAACAGCATAGAAAGTTTTGCTAACCGTTCAAGGCTCTGCTTTTTATTCTCTTTTACCGTGGCTCCTTCTGCTAAACTTCTAAGCTCTTCAGCTTTTTGAGTTTCATCCATCCTGTCTAACGTTACACCAATTACTGGGTCTGTTAAAATATATAAAGCTCCCTGAATTATGTCAACTAGTTGACTGCCATCTTCTGACTGGGAGTCTGAAGGGTCAACGTTTACCTCTGTCTCTGCCAGTATCTTTTATTTAAAAAAATAAATAGGAAGATGTCGTGTTTTAGGTCGTAAAAACAAGTCAGAAAAGTTTCCTTTTTCTGTTATATTTACTTTTATTTAGTGTTTTAGCAATTAAACGTGTATTTTCTTTTCAGCAAATGAGTAAACTGATCAGCTCTGTGATTATTTTGTGACTGTATCTCTAAAAAGTTGTGAATTCTTCATCCAGCACCTTCTTCAGGATTTATCATTAAATGAAAAATTTTCTAGTAAACGCCTCCCTGGGCATAAGTACTTTAATCACTTTTTATATGTAAGACAGCAGCATAAACCACGCTTGAGCACCGTTTTATTAACTCAAAAATGCTTTTTAAAGAAAGTTGAAACGTTCAATTTCACAAAAAATCCTAAAAACGAAATGAAACTGTCATATCGAGTTTCTGGCAGAAGGTGGCAGTATAACCTTATTTTATCTTAACCCAGTCACTGTTAGTGACGTCCACTAGGAGTCGTGATGACTTCCTGTGGCTTTGGTGACATCCGGTCTTTAGCCGTTAGCTTAGAATTAGCGTCGGCCGACACGGTCCAAAATCAACATTTTATAGGCGGATTTACTCTCGATTCAGCGGTCGTTTCAGTGATTAGACTTTTAAGAGATGGATCATGAGGTCAGAACCAATTTTAAAGCGTTTTCCAACTTTAAAACAACAGAGAAAGCTTCTATATGAAAACGAGCTGCATTTCCGGGTAACGTGATTGAATCAACCAATGAGCAACGGGGTCTACTGGCATGAAGGCGTATCTAAATGACCTAGATTTCAGACTGAGTGGTTATCCTAATGCTACGGTTGAAGATAAAATCAGTCTGATAAGGCTCACTTCGGACAGAGAGGTGTTCACCTTCATCGAGCGTCAACCTGATGCCACGAGAAGGGATTACAACCTTCTGTGTGAAGCTTTGATCAGAGAATACAACCCCTGCACAGGGCCAGCCAGGTGGCTTCCCAGCTGCAGACAAGGTCACGCAAGGGAAGCATGAACATCCAAAGGTTTATTACAAAAGAATCTTCCAGGCTTATGTCGGTTACAGGAATGAAACCGGCATGGAGGAGGAAGAAGGTTTTAAATTTGTTTTCAGCAAAAACCTCCACACTGACATTAGAACGTCAGTACAAATGATGGCTAATTTCAAAGAAAAATCCATCAATGAGATTAAACAGTGTGCTGTGAATGTGTTTGAGGCCTGTTCTCATGTTAAGACGCCCAAAGAGGTGTTTCCTGGTGTAAAGGTTAAACCCCATTCGCTAGAACTGGAAGGACGGCGCATGTCGCCTCCCCCTCCTAAAAAAGGCGAGAAAAAGCAGTCTTTTCAAACTAACAACCGCGTCATGAAGGTGCACGCTGAGACAAAAAAGATCTGAAGGGATTGAATTTAATCCCAGAGGATGAACGTGATTATCGTAAGTGGGGTGTGCGTAGGACGAGGAGATATGGGAACCAAGATGACCCATATTATCAGGGGAAGTCCGAAAAGGAACCCCCAAATGACGTACCTAACCCTTCTCCACCTCGGACGAAACGACCCGAGGCGAAAAAATCACAAAGGTTCCAGAAACAAGGCCCTACACCTCTGAGCTCGGAAGAGACAGAGAAACTACGCAGGTTGTTAGACACTTTGAAACACACTGACACGGGAAACCAACCTGGAGCACTATGTAGCGATGTAATCGCTATTAAATCTGAGGGCGCGAATGACAACGTCACAGATGTCGGTGGTACTCACCAAGACATTGTTGTTGTGGCCTCCAACAACCCCTCATCGGATGAAGGGGGGGGGTGAACTCACACACAAACGATGACGAGTCATCGCAAGCTGAACACTCAGAAACAGCTACTGCTGTGCTGACGGTTCAGACAAACCAAGATTACACAGACAAGGCTGAGCGTGTGAAGAAACGTCAGAAAAAACCTAAGAGGGTTCTGTGTAACTTTATCAGAACGGGGGTCACCAAGAAGGCGTACCTGTCAGTAACGCTCGAAGGTGTCCTCACACATGAAGCACTACTGGACGGTGGGGCAGACATAACAATTATGTCAGCTAAACTGTTCGAGGAGCTGAGGACAGCCGCTGGCAGTGTTAACAGGGTAATACCTCTCACAGAATGTGCTATAGAAATGCAGGGTCTCTCAGAGAAGAGGACAACCCTGACAGCTATAGCAATGGTTCACATGCAGATTGGCAGAATGACACTATACCACCCGGTTCACGTGTCTAGTGTTGACTCATTCCCATTTCTGGTTGGCCAGGATTTTATAAATCGCTTCGACGCGATTATAGATTATGGTGATCAGACGATGTGGGCCAAGGTGAGCAAACCACTGCCAATAGAAATGCCTCCTGAGTGTAACACAGACTGCCTAACAGCAGGTACTGCGGAGGGCGCAAAGGACTCCTCAGCCGAGGACACGAGCCCGGTGAGTATTCCTCTGAAATCATGTGAAACCAAAGAGACCCACCCGGTGGTCCAAACTCTGACCCAACAAGAAAGCCTCCTCTGTGAGCTGGAGCAGTCAGAGTCCAACAAACACTACCTACCGCTGGTAGTTAAAGGTGTAGAGATCCAAGGATCCCACACCAACGATGCTGTTCTGTCTCTGTGGACAGATAAATCAGCAATTAACCGAGCTTTCTATGAAACCTTGGTTCATAAACACGTGGGTCTAGAACTAATTAAAAAAGCTTTCCGCTTTCCATTAGTTCCCAATAGTTCACAGGTAATGACCGCGGAAAGAGTAATTAACCTAAAGCTAAACTGGAACCAACGAGAACTGGTTCACCCGTTTCTCGTGATCCAAAACTTACCACATGCAACCTACATAGGCTCTGACATTTTGGTAAGGTTGGGTGTCCATGTGGACACCATCAACAAGGTGCTGTGGTCCCTAAAACCAGCCACAAAGGATCCTCCTGTGCTAGACGCAGCAAACCTTAAGGCTGGGCAGACCATTCCAGAGGCCTGCCAGGTTGCTAACAACCAAACCACCACAGTACCACCTCAGGT
>NW_023619250.1:0-11289 GCF_014905685.2 Nematolebias whitei
GCCACAATTTACATCGACGATGTGTTTATCGCAGATGACACGGAGGAAGAGCACCTGGAGAGGTTAGCTAAAGTGGTGCAGCGAGTCACAGAGGCAGGATTGAAACTGAATTTGAAAAAATGCCAGCTTGGACAGTTCCAAGTCAATTATTTAGGGTTTCAAGTGACAGCAGACCTAGGACTTTCAGAAGGGTATAGAGAGAAACTCGAGCAAATTCAGCCTCCTGAGTCAGAGAACGACTTACAGAAGATCTTAGGACTGTGTAACTATGTGAGAGATCATGTCCCTAACTATCAGAGATACGCCAAACCACTGTATGCCTGCCTAAAGAAAAAAGAAAATGACAGTCAAACAAATAGCAAGAAATCATGGGTCTGGACAGCAGAAAACCAACAGAACTTAGAAGAACTTAGAAAAAAGATTCAGGAAGCAGTAAGGCTAGAACCAAGAAGCCTAATGACAAAACTCATAGCTGAAGTCAGCTGCGACAGTGATGATGCCATGATAGCCGTGAAGAACGAAAACGGTGGATTGGTCACTCTATGGAGTTACACCTTGACCTCAGTAGAGAAAAAGTTTCCTCAGGAAGAAAAAGAGCTAGCAGTGCTTGCTAGATACTGGGGGACATTAAAAGATTTGGCCCAGGGGCAGCCTATTAGAGTAGTGACACAAAGCCAAGTGCACAAGTATCTCAGAAAAGGGACAATAGAAAGTACCAAAGCTACTAACACAAGGTGGGGTAGATGGGAAGATATTCTATTAGACCCCGATTTGGAGATAGGCCCTGCACAGCCAGTGAGTAAAAAAGCAGCCAAAGCAGTGCCCGAAGAACCGAAGCAGCACGACTGGACTCTCTACACAGATGGATCCAAAAAAGGGTCAGATCAGGTAGCACATTGGGGATTTATCCTCAAATATCAGGGGAACGAGTGCTGCCGTAGAAGGGGGAGAGTACAGGGTAGTGCACAAACAGGCGAAGTTACGGCAGTACTCGAAGGACTGCTAGAACTAACTCACAAGAAGATAAGAACGGCTAAAGTAGTGACAGACAGCCACTATTGTGCACAAGCTCTAAATGAGGATCTAGCCATCTGGGAAGAAAATGGATTTGAAAGTGCGAAGGGCAAAGTGGTAGCTCACCATGACTTGTGGAAGAAAATAGCTGAGATCAGGCTAAATCTGAAGTTAGAAGTAGAGCACCAGAAAGCCCACACTAGAGAGGGAAAATACTGGCAAGGCAACGAAGAAGTTGACCGCTATGTACAGCAGAGAAAAATAGTCTTTGTCGGGATCGAGGAGTGGGACAGAACCTCCGAAGGTCGGAGGGTCCCAGAGAAGTACGTGGAGCAGGTTGTACGGGGCGTGCATGAGGGTCTAGGTCATGCAGGCGTACAACCCACACGTAAGGAGTTGGAGTGTCAGGAGCTTAGGATCCCGTTGAAACAGGTCCGCAAGGTGTTGCAAAACTGTGATGTATGTGGTCAATACAACGCAGGAAGGCGAGGGCACCGAGTGGATGGACAGACCATCAAGAGTACCACACCATGGGGTTCAGTATGCATGGATGTAGCTGGACCTATGGGAGTTACAGGCAAGAAGGGAGAGAAATACCTTCTAGTGCTAGTAGACTCGATGTCAGGGTACGTGGTGGTGAAACCAGCTAGAAAAGCTAATGGCAACAGTGTTGTTAGTATGCTGGAACAAGTCTGTGGGTCGTTAGGAGTTCCAAAAGAGTTGAGAACCGATAATGGGACGCACTTCCGCAATGCACAGGTGGATCACTGGTGTCAGACTTTTGGGGTTATGCGCGTTTATTCGCCTCCTTACACACCTCAAGCCAATGGAGTAGCAGAAAGAACCATAGGTTTAGTCAAAAATTGGATAGCTAAAAATGCTAATACCAAAGAATGGAGTACTAAAACTGTGGAGATAGGTCAGGCCTTGAATGACAGGAGAAGAGCTGGTAGACCCTCCCCCTCAGAAGAGCTCAACCAACGATGGTTTAGCACGCCTGAAGTTGGGCGGAGCTCTGAGGATAAAGAGGAACAGTCAGACTCTGAGGCCCCATTCAGGGTAGGACAGAAGGTGTGGGTCAGAGCACAGGATCACCCATCAGCAGTTGCAGTGAAGCCTAAATATAACACCACAGACAGAGTGAGAAAAGTGTTAGATAAAAACACAGTTGAGCTAGAGAAGAAAGGGATCCAAGGAATAGAGCAACTGAAGCCAGTTCCTAGCTAGTTGAAACCAGAAACCAGAGTATGGCCACAGAACCAAGCACCATGCTCCCCTATATTAGACTGGCCACTATATGCGGGGGAGTGATACTAAGAAGAACGGTCTCAGGGCTTTGGACGGGTAGGGCCTTGAGCACATTGGAATATGCAAAGAAAGGATACCTGTCAAAAGAAGGAGAAACCTTCAGGTGGAGTTTGCAGGAGAACAATTGTACGCTCTGCCTGAAACCAAGTGGATTACCCCTTCTCTGGGAAGGACCAGGGATGGAGAAGCCCATCAAGCCTAAAACAAACAAGATGGACGCACGTCAGCTGCAGATAAAACCTGTAAAGGTAATGGACGCATTCATTTGTGGAGAATGCAGGATTACCACATTACCTCGAGCAACTATCATCACACAATGGGATATAAGCGGCAAAGGCCCACAAGACTGTGCATGCGAGTGGGATGGCACCGAAGTAAAATACTGTTCAGCCTGTGATACACAGATGGAGGAAGGCCAACTGCTGCACTCTGAGAGGGCAATGGGCTGGCAAGTAAGGAGGTATCACAGTCCCCTCAAATCTTTCAGAGCTCAGCTAGATGAAGATGAAACCAGGGCCTCGGAAGGATCCCTGACCGAACAGCAGTATGACCAAGAACTCGTCTACAGCTCTCTAAAAGTAACACCTTCAGCCCCACTACTATATCCAGAACTAGGAGAACTGGATGAAAGAAAAGAAAAGCAGCAGCGCAGGAAAAAGTTAAATTCCGGAGAATTGCTCGAGCAGGCTGTACACCGAGCCTGGCCTTATGATTCTTCGAGGGGTAAGAAAAGGAATGCCCCCCTCGGTACTCAGCAGTTTCCCTTAGTTTTTAGAGTACTTCGAAACCAAACAAGCGCAGGGAGCAAAAAAGAAGAGGCAGGTATGTTACCTGACGAAGAAACCGGCGAGGCTGGACAGAAAGGCTGGACAGGGCCCTGGGAATTAACAACATGGGCTCAGCTGATTACGGAAGTAATTATGAACCAGGAAGTCCCCCTAGTGCCCCTGCCAGACGTCCCCCGAGAGACCGGAACCAGATATAATAACTTGTACTATTGTACTACTAGTCTGGATGGATGGGCCAGGCATGAAGCTAAACCCATGCAGAAAACAGTTGAATTCTTGGTAACCCCTGAAGCTTGGGAGAGGAACGGAGTGCTTCAGATCCCCGGAACTGCTGCACAGAGGGCAGGAACGCCCACAAAGCCCGACTCCACCCAGAGGGTTAAAGTTTCCGTGCAGATGGTCATTGCACCATACCAGGGAGTGTACTCGGTCGGAGCTGCAGTACACCCGATCCAGGAAGAAGGAACGTGCCCGGTGGGAGCCACAGCCCACCCAATTAAGGAATACAAAAACTGCTCGGAGGAGTTAGTAGCAAACAAAACTGAGAAGAAAGGACTGAAGAGTTGGGCCAAAAAAGCGTTCCAAGGAAAATGGAAGCATGCGGACAAGAAAGTACGCAAGTAGGAAATAAACAAGGGGTCGCTGGACTCATCGCTGGGAGCAAGAAAAGAAAAGGTAAAGAACCTCTAAGAAAAACAATAAAAGACACGAGACACATCTGGAGAAAAATAGGGCACGTAAAACAAGTTAGGCCTATTGAAACATGTCGTGTTAAAACCAGTGCAATAGCAGCCTTACCAACATGGAAATATAAAGTAAATGCCTTTAATACTCAGAGTAGCCATACAACTGAAGAAGAAGTGCAGAATATGTTGTTTCAAGCACCCGGAACTGAGATATATAAACCGGCCCTGCTTGTGAGAGGCCAAGTGGTGGAATTAGACAGACCAAAGAAGGACTTTTCAAACTTCCTGGCAAAAACAAAAAATTACTATAATTCACATCTGCAAACATTTAGAGAAGCAGATCTCACTAGAGCTAGCCACAAAGTCCCTGGCCTAACCCTGTTAAGTGATAACTTAAAATTCCCATATAACCCCAGTCCGATGGGAACACCATGGATCTTTAATATGGTCCAGATGGAAATAAAGAATAAATCAGTTACACTCAAGTGGGGACCAAACTATGAAGAACCTCACCAAACAGAATACTGCGAGATCTCGCTGGGAGGACTGATAATCTGGGCTACGAGCCCAACGCTGAGGACAAAAATCAACAAGAGAATAGCGGAACCAGAACGAGTGGTGATTGAAAACACCCAGTTACCCCTGAAAATGTTGTATGACCGAGTCCAAACTCCACTTGACAGGTGGGGTTCACACCCCACACGAGCAGCTAACAGAATAAAAGTATCTTACAGAGGACACCCGCTGATCAGCCTGACAACAGCGCTGACAGAGATGGGAGAAGCCTACGACCAACATAAGGCCGCAAGAGAGGAGCTGGTGGAGCGAGTAATGGGAGAAGCAATGGAGAGATATGGTGATTGGGATGAAATGATTAGCTATCTTGGCGATCAGCTTGAGCCAACGGAGGGACCCCTAGGAGAACCCTCTGAATGGTCAGTCAGACAATGGAAGTGGGTGTGGCGAGGTTTAAGACCAGACCTACACCACCCCTCACCGCTCAGTGTAGAACTTTATAAAGGGCGAGTAACAAATAGAGATCCCAGAGGATCTGGATCCGAACAGCCCGCGCATCCAATCTACCAGAAGACAAGATACCCTAAGCGAGCATGTCTGATTGCACCTTCACCAGGGGCCCCGTACGTGAGGAAGATATTATAGACCCAAAACCCCTTAGCGCTGGAGTAACCAATGTACTAATCCAGTGCAGACAAACTGGCTCGACAATACCAGCTTTAAAAACTGCAAATGACATAATTTGGCTCGATAAACCAGCAATTGACTTCCTCAAATGGGAAGACCCTACGAGAAATTATTTCTACTCCAATCGCCAGTACAAGAGGCAACCTCACCTAGACGATCCCCAAATAGAACAACATTCAAGGCAAGTGTACCTCCCTAGATACGACGCCCAGCTCCAACCTTGCCCACCAACATCCCCATGGATATTTAACGTGGTCTACCTGACCCTATGGGGAAAGGAAATAAAGCTCCGATGGGGACCCAATTACCACGAGCCATACCAGAGCAGATATTTCGAGGTCTCGATAGGGGGTATGATAATTTGGAGTACAAGCCCAAGAATGGTGAAAGCTATCAGAAGACGAACAGATGACCCAAAACGGTACGTGTTTGAGAATCAAAATTTGCCTATAAGAATTATAAGATATCGGGAATATACACCGGTTCACGATTACAGTCCTTGGACAAGAAAGGCGTACACAGTACATGTCCTATACCAATATAATCCCCTGATAACACAAAAAGAGACATTGCAAGAACATGGTCCAACTGTACTTCAATATTTAGAGGCCCTTTGTAAGGCTCAACGGAAAATAACTGCAGGACCTAACCCTCAACAAAGTTGGGACCTCTACGGACCCCAACCTGAACCCGAAAAATGGCTGGTGACTCAATGGAAATATGTATGGAAAGGACTACAGCCAGAGCTGCCACACCCCTCTCCTATATATCAAGAACTACTTAAGGGACGAGTGTCGACAGCCCGCAGACACTCAAAGCCGAGACATCGAGGACGAAGGAGCAAGGGCCCCTCTCGAAATGATTCACATGAGAAACAGAAACTCCAACAGTGATGATCCAAATAGCGATGAAAGCGATGATGAAGCGACCCCAAACCGACCTATGGACCGTCAAAGGATTACGATTTTGGATAAAGCAACCTGCCTGCGAATCCTCCTGCGGGGACTCGTAGTGTTAATAGGCTTAGCAATGTTGTTGGTTATCTTATACCAAGCCGGAGTCAGACCCTGGAGCCTGACACATGTGGCAGTTGCCCATGGAAAATCAAAATATGCAGACATGAACTGTTGGGATATAGCTACACAGAATATTTCCTTGCCATGGAACCCGGCAAAGAACATCCAGAACCAAATAGTAGCTTGGAATAAATTAAAGAAAGAGGGTCATCAGGCCTGGATGAACAGACTGAGAGTCACAGCAGGATGGAGCGCGGCATTAATAGCCGGAAACCTAACAGTGGCAGACCATTCCACCGACCCAGAATCTGACGGACCCAATTGGGTCGTCACAAATCTAATGATACTTCCAGAGAAAAGAGTCATCGGAATAGCAATTTTGAAAGATCAGATCAAGCGATCAACAAGATGTAACTTGATACAACCCCAGGACGGAACCCCTGAGTGGCACTGCGATTGGATATGTCGACCGTTGATTGGATTAAAGCATCAAGGCTACTGGGACCGAGAAGTAATTCTTCCGGCCCCACCTAAAAACGACAGCTGCCAGGCAATTCTCCCTCGTCGAGAGTTCTGGGGCGACATCCACTTAGATTGTGACCGAATCCCCCCTCTTATTCAAAGGAATCGCACAGGTAAATACCTGAATTCGACCACTAATAAGGTAATTCACACAATACGATATGAAAGAACACTCAAGAAAAATGCTACAGACTGGGGATCTAACAGGCGCCCTACACCGCCTCCCCATGCCACAGTTAAGGCCAAAACGAAGCTCCAATCGCATCAGTACCGAACGACAGTGATAAATGGGATAAAAATGGTTTTTAGACCCGACTTTGAAGAGCGGTGTAAAACCACTCAAAAGAGTAAGCTACCAAATTGTTGTTGGAACAAAAATTCTGAATGCCAAACTCAAAATTATCTACCCATAACTCCAGTACATAATCAGCGTTATTATTACTGGAGTTGGGCGGCTATATTCCACCCACATAATGCCTGGCATGAGAACTGGTTGAATGTGACGTTACCATGGGTCTGGATTGCGTCTAGGGTGCCTCACTTCGAAGGTGACTTCGTGGAGGGGTATTCCAGGACGCCTGAGGGCCTCATGGGACCGTATTATACAGACATGTATGTACAAAAACTGCCAAAACCAGATGAGCTTCTCAATGCACCTAAAGGCGATTTTGGCAAAATAGACAAATGCGTAGCCGAGCGGATTTTTCTTAGTCTTAACAACTCGGTGTGGCAAAGTAGTGGAGCATCGCCTAGATGTAGATTATGGGAGACAGAGGTCGCCGTTATGTCCACCTGGCGATATGATTGCTCAGAATTACGTAGACAAGAAACGGTTAAAATCTTGCTCCAAGCATGGCATGAATATCATCAACGAGATGACTCTAGAACATGGTGGGGGTTCCAGGAAGAAGAAATTAGAGAATGGGTAGCCCCATGTTTGCAACTTTCAGATAACTACTGGATTAAGTATCAGTATTTGGCCACAGTCTATTCTAAAGAGCAAGATATATGGGCCAGTCCCCTGTATAGACCGGATAGGTATGTTAGTCCCAGACCATGGCACATGACTTGTGATAGGGCAAAAACACAATGTGTCATTACATTAGCTCGAAGGCCTTGTGGTACTATACCAGGATGGGAAAGCTACTGTAAAAGCTATTATGGGTCTGAATACACCTTGCACGCAGCACAGGTAGTGTGGAAAAAACACAGTGGCAAATGGATAAGATCAGCACCTGAGGGTACCTGCGTAGATAAGGTATTAGGATATCAGCTTCTCACCAGGAAACAAGTTCAAGGAGTAATAGTCCCCTTTGTCTCAGATTCAATGATAGCTTTAGTAGAAGGCCACGCAGTGAGACGCAGCCTGTGCTTGGGCGATGAGATAGAGGGCTATGAGTGGGTAGGCCCAAATAAAATCTACTCGAATCTCACATGCCAGTATCCAGAGGAAAACTGGAAGAAATGTGGCACACAGGAAGATGAACACACTTGCGCATGGTATGAAACCGTTAGTTACACCGTTGGCCGAAAGGTCACAGAGGTGGTGAAAGGCGTAGGTGAAGTAATCAAAGAGGGTGGAGAAACGGTAGAAGGATGGATAGTTAGTATCTTCCTCAAAGTATGGCCTTATTTGTTAAGTGTAGTCGGGATAGTAGCCGCTGCCTTATTAGGTAAAGTATTCTTACAAGAGTGCCTCAGAGCTGGATGCCGCCCATGGAGGAGGAGCTATAGGCCACCCCCACCAGAGTAGGGTGCGGCTCAGCCTTAAATTAGATAAACAGGGAAGCGGCTTAACTCTTACCCCGGGAGCAGTAAAGAGCAAGGATCAGGACAGAAGCAATTCAAAAATCTCTATGGACAATCAAGACGACTGCATGTCTCATGCTCCAACCATCGATGTGAGTATTATAGATTGGGAGACAGAGACTACAATGACCCCAAATCTTACCATTTTGTCAGAATGTCCAGCCTATTTTAATGGGAGCAATATAGAATACTTTTTAACAATGGTTGCATGGATGTGCTACTGCCACACCGGAGACTGGAGTAAGGAAAGGTTGATGAGATTTCCTGTAGCAGTTCAGACTTACGCTAGAGTGATAGTTTCCCATGTGATACTCAAACGACCTGAGATATCGCCTCATTTCTTTGTCACTTATCTGTTAGGAAGAATCAAACTCACCTACCTGCAGAAGATTATAATTTCAGCATGGCTAATAGAAGATTCCATAGTAATTAGCCTTGAATGTGCGGCAGCGCTTACTCCGGTACCAATACCAGTCACAAGCTGTGGAGGTACCACTGGGAGAATTGTAGCGACCATAGTCGAAGGGACAGTGGCCGTAACGGTGTTGGCAAATATGCTGTACCAGACAGTATCCTTGCAACCACAAAACAGACGAAAATGGACCAAAAAATTGGCCATGTTAATTGGATGGGGTCTAGTCTGGGGAATTTGTGCAATAGCCTATTGGGCCAGCCTCTGCACCACAATGCCTATAGTGGTGTGGATGATGACCTATGCCGCTATCTTTAAGCCAAGACCTGATCCAGCTCCCCCTGCACCGGAGGGGAGCGAAGGCCGCAGATTCTCAGGAGGATAATGGGACAGGCCAATCTAACGGGATAATAACAGAAGTAATCAAATAACCAACAACAGCTTTACCCCTCCCCGCTTTTGCTAACTTTTATTAAACTTTAAAAGAGTGATTTAGTGTTTATATGTTATTTTTCTCTCTTTTTATGATTAATTTTATTTTTCTGTAAACTCGAGGTATCATCGGTCTGGTAAATGCTCAATGGATAGCTGACGGCCTGTACAGGCCCAGCAATACGAAGTTGAGTGTTTCAGAGACACGATGAGGACCGAGAGTGGAAGCAGACCTTGATTTTATTGTTATTATTTTGCCATGTTATATTACATGTACTCTCTTTATAGAAGGCATAAGGAGCAGAATGCAGATGCTGTTCTACATCCTGACCACAGCAACAGTCTACAGCAACTGGGCGTTCGCTTTAACAGCTCCGGACAAACTTGTAGTAACGACAAAAACGGGAGAAATCATCCTCTGCCACTGTGAAGAGAAAGTGTACGTCCACCAGCAGATCCAGAGGATTAGAGTAACCCCTTGTGGTGACGTATGCAAAATCCAAAAAATAGAAACTGCAGGGCAGGATAAATACATTAGCGTTACATATAGGGAATACGGCATCTCGAATACCTCAGGATTACTGTTACCTGGGTACTGTGATTGGAAAACAGTGATCACACCCCGCCAATTAAACCAATTAGAAGAGTGGGAGAAACTCATTACCCGCACCTATTGTGGGATCACCAGACGACAGGACAGAACCACCCTTTATCGGTTTAAGAAAACCTCACTCTAAGAAATAATTAAGGGCGAAGGTTAAACCGAACAACAGTCAAAATGCAGGATCAGCGCCCCAGAAATTCAACAGCAATAGGACCTCAAATGGTCTGCTGCTATTGCCTTTTGGGGTTGGAAGATACCCGATTTCTATGGGCCGTGGGTCCAACCTGGTGGTGCCAGGGCTGCCACTCTAAAGTTATAATTGCGACTGGAGTACATGGTATTTTGGTCTCTGAGGAGCCAGCCAGTCTTCCTCAGGTATCTGCAGAAGAGTGCTGGGAGGTAGAGAGCACCTGCAAGGTCATCTGGACCTCGGCCGAGGGCTCTGAACCCTATATACCTAGAATAGCCATCCCTAGGAGAGCCACGTATTACCCAGTAATAGTAAAACTCTGGGAAAACACAAATAAAACTATCAGGCATATAGCCTACCATCTGGCCACAGGGTTGCCGTTGGTTCACGGCCCCTCCTTTAGGGTCACACAGGAGCCCCGAGAGCTCACGTCCTCATCTACCACGGTCATTCTAACGGCAGGGTTAACAACTAGCCCCCCGGTAGTCTCCGTGCCCATGGTAGTTAGGGAAGAAGGTAGACGAGCCAGTGTCAGTGTCCCTACAACCCCACCCGAGATGGCCAGCCAGCCCCAAGACCCAACTAATGGCCCACCTGACCTTTTGCCAACTACATCCTATAATGAAACCGAGCCCATGGAGGTAGAAATGTCCCCTAGAAGGTTGTCTGAACATCCATTAGATCATAACGATCTAAGTCTCCTGGAAAATTACCTGGATGACTTTGACAGATACTTAAGTAGCGAGGCGAGCCGATCCGGTCCTCTGAGTACCGATGGCACGGCCCTCACTGACCCAACCAGCCCATCTGATTCTGAGCCTCCGATCTTGACACCAGAAGGCTTGACCCATTCAGAAACTGCTGAATCTGAAGGGTTACAGGTTGCCCCTATGCGGCTGAAACAGCTTCGTCAGATGCCCATTTTAGTTGCCACAACCCCACAAGTTAGGAGGCAGGTCATAATAGAAAACATTACTCCTGTAGGTTCACCCCTTGTTGAGATCCCGCCGACCCTCCAGTCTTCCAGATCGGCTGACCTAACGGAGATCAACCCAGCAAGTCAACCCGCTGTCCCGGCCCAGGAGGCCAGGATACCCAGAAAGCGAGCGGCGCCAGATGAAGATCAGGCGGAGCAATCCACTTCGAACGCAGACCTGGACAACATGACGGTGGTTGACTCCTGGGAGGGAGAACAGGAAGGCTAGGTTACAGCGAACCTGGTGCAAAAGAGGAGAAAGATCCGACTTCAAGAAGGGGGTGTCAATAAACCAGGTGTCTGTAGTGGTGATACATGAACAGGCCACC
>NW_023619251.1:0-11280 GCF_014905685.2 Nematolebias whitei
TGGTCAAGGCCTGCCCCTACCGCCCATGGTGGGGGTGGGGGTAGCTGATAAGGGTTGGTAGGAGGAGGTGCATATTGGTGCAGGTCTGTCCCCACCCTCCGAGATGGGGGTGGAGAGGACTGCATGGTGTCAGGAGGAAGAGGTGCAAGTGGGTGCAGGTCTGTCCCTACCACCCGTGGTGGGGATGGAGATGACTGCATGGTGTATACCGATTCAGTGAGTTGATATCGGTGCAGGTCCATCCCCGCCGCCCGAGATGGGGTTGGGGGTGGCCGCATGGCGTTAGGAGGAAGAGGTGCAAGTGGGTGCAGACCCGTCCTTATCCCCCCAGGCGGGGGTGTTGGAACGGGGCTAAGGGGAGGAGGTGCAACAGCACCTGTCTGGGGTGGTTGTAGCTGACCCTGTTCGTTTCTGAGTCTCAAACCAGCTTGCTCCATGTCAGAAATCAGGTTTGTAGCTGTAGCAAGTTTCTCCTCACAAGCTGTCAGGCGCTCATGTGTCGTCTGATTTTCACCTTGTAAATTCAGCCAATTTCGGAGTATTATCTCCTTGTCTGCCTTGCAATCGTCCAGCTCCTTTAATCCGGCCTGCAATCGTGCTTGTAACATATTGTTATCTGTACACGCGGCCTGGTACGCCTGTTCCTTAGCCGCAATCCTCTCCTCATATGATTGAGCCTGTTCTGACAGCTCAGTCTTTGAGAGGTCCCTATCAGTCTGAATTTGTTGTTTCAGCAACTCAGATGCATTCAACAATTCGTCACACCTCTCCTTTTCAGACTCATATCCGCCGAACAGCAAGCCATTTCGTACAACCAGACGGTCCAATTCCGCCTTCAGAAGCAGAGCAATTTTTGCTAACCGTTCACGGCTGGATTTTGTGTCCTCCTTCACTGTAGCTGCTTTTGACAACCTCTGAAGCTCCTCATATCTTTGATCGTCATCAAGGTCTAGCAATTGGTCTAATTGTTTACCAATAATTGAATTCGTTAAAATATGTATAGCTGTTTATCATATGGATGTAAGGATTCTGTCAGCAGTGCTAACGCATCCTCTAAACAGTCCTTCATCTCATAAGGATCAAAATCTTTTTCTATAACACCTGTCATGGTTATTCACTGTGTAGCACTTTATCTGGTCAAAACAGTTGCCAGCTTCAGATATTTTACAGGTAAATATTTGTATTCAAGTGTCATTGAGTTTCACACTATTTTAGCTCTGGGTTTACACAAAAGTACTGTTATAAGTCAACTTATCCAGAGGAATGGGCACCTGTCATAGGTTTTACCCCTATTCATGAATATTTAAGTAAATGCTTCTCTGCAGTGTTACTTTTAATGTGCTTATTCTTTAACAGATACTAGATTACCAAGCTTCTCAGTGTTTTTTACTCTAAAGCACTGAACTTAATAAACCTGCAATTTTTCTAAAAAGTCTCACAGCAACATCAGTTTAAAAACGCTTTTTTTTAAACCGTTCACTTCCAGAAATTCGCTATTTTAACAGTTACTCATTGAACCAGGTGGGTGAAAAGAAAAAGAAAAAAATTTATGAGGAGCTGTCAGTCCCTCTTCAGGAAAACTGTTATACTCCTCTTTCACAGCAGGTGGCGGTGTTAGCTTTATACCAGCAGGAGCCTATGACAACTTCCTGTGGACGTTCTGTTGACATCCTGTCGTTAGCCGCTTAGCTTAAAATTAGCATCGGCTAAACTCGGTTAAATCAACATTTCTGAACGGATTCAAAGCTTAAACGTGGCGTTGTTTCAACAAGCACGACTTCTTTGCATGAAACATGAGTTTTGGGGACATGTGGCAAATTTTATTTAGTGATTTTAAGCACAGAAAAGGCTTTGGTTCAACCGAGCTCATTTCCGGGTCACGTGACTGAATCTACCAATCATAACAGCGCGGGGGTGGGCTTTACATCGCTGACATCAGAGGAAGTGACGCAGACACGTCTCTCAGCAAATCAGGGCGACCCAACACAGCGGTTTTCGACCAATCGCTGCTCGCCATTTCAGCTATCTTTGTTAGCATTAGCCTGAAAAAGTCCGTCAACTTTTCATCCTTTAAACTGTCAAAATGCACTATTTTCTGTTAGAAATGTAACGAATAAGCTCTCAAAGCTTCACTGAGACTTCGCTCAGTCCTTAAAAACGTCTTTCCAACCATTTAAAGCAACTCGTTCGAACTTATCAGAACCGAGCCGGATCAGAACCGGGTCTGCAGCAGAACCTCCGTCCGGACCACAGTTTAAACAGAATAAAGCGTTTTAACTCAAACCCAGCTTATGTTATACAACAGATGTACAAATTCAGCTTTCAAAAAGACACATTGACTCACAATTTCAGCTTTCAAAACATCACTAGCTGCCAAACATAGGTGTATTTTCTCCAAGCATCGCAGTTGCGCTACGGTTCACACAGCACTCTGCACTTTTTTCATGCCAACATGATAATTCAATTGTCACACGAATACAGTCCATTTTATGAACCTGTCACGGACCACCAGATGTAGATCTACATACTGATATATATTCATAGATTAAACGGATTCTTTCATTTTTCTGGACTGTATAATGTGGTACGTTGAATAGCTAAAAATGTAACGTGAGACGTTAATTATCTTTGACCCATCAAAATGAACGTGGTCATTTATTTTCAGAATCAAAATTTAACATCACACATTTACATTAATTTGGCAAAATGATTTCAACAACAACATGACTAATTTAGCAAGCTGTACAATTTGATTAACCATACGGCGATGGTTGAAAAACTTCACAACAGACGTTTCTAAAAATACCTGGAATGATTTCTAGCAGATAGAAGAGTTTTAAAGATGGAAAGATGAAGTTTAGAGGGAGGGAGATGGTGTGTGTGAGTGAAAAGATGGACGAGGGAAGTGTTTGTGTCGGCATCAGAACGGCACTCTCCGGTGAGTTCCCAGCTTCTTCCCCAGTACACTTAGGTGGTATAAATCAACTCTTTTACCTGGAGGAGGTGATTCCACTGGTACAGAGTTCCATTTAACGCACCCTTTCAGCGTCTCCGTAGGAACAGCTGTGAATCGTCCGAAGTAGTGACAGTATTCCGTCTGACACAGGTTCACCTCTTGGTGGACTCACAAGAGGAGTGAGTCCGTCAGGAGTTCCACTCAGAGGTGGAAGATGTCATAATCCCACAAGACTCGAAGAGCTCTGGATCATGCTGGACTTCTGTTCTCCCAAACGACTGGAGCTGCAAACTCTCCACCCGACTCGTTTGAACTAGGAAGTACCGACATTTAAAGAGCTCTATTTCCGGTTCATCTGGGAGTTTCCTGATTGGTCGTTTCGACCAGACAGGGGTGTGTTTTTGTGACGTAAGAGGTCACTAGGAGTCAGAAAAACAGCAAGAATGTTATGGAACAGATTGAAAATGATTTTCAGACAGACGAGAGGAATATTTAGACGAGTTGGGGGAAAACAGGTGCCAGCCTCTATATTTACGTCTGAGAGGATTTTAAAAACATGACAGTTCGTTCCAACAACTTGTTTTGCGTTTGACTCCAACCTTGGACCAGCTTACACTTACTCATTCAAAGACAGAAAATCAGAAAATGCATAATTACTCTGTAACAGACCTCAACATGATTTCTACTTTGCATGAGGATTAAAATCATTATTAGTGTTTCACAGTTGAATTAAAAATGATTAGTTCACTGTAACATCTAAAAATGGTTTGAACTAAAAACACTGATTATCAAACATTTGTAAAATAGTAATGATAATAGAAAATAGTGTTCTTTCACTTGATCAATTCAAGAAAGAAAGTCTCAGGATGGGTCAACCCGTATTTCTGGATTCAAATCAATGAAATGACAGTTTCTGTCCCATAAGGTCCTTAAGGTCAGGATTTGACCTCAGGCTTAGTTCACTACACTGTTAAATAACTGGAGGAAGTACCATTATGTTGAACACATTGCCTCCGGTCTGAAAGATAGTTAGAGAACCAACCAATGGTGTGTTCTGAGAAACCAATTTCTGAGAGTTTATGACACAAGATGTTCTGATCCACAGAGTCAGAATCTTTAGACAGGTCTAAGAAAAGTGCAGCACAATAATCCTTAGCATCCAGTGCTTCAACAACATCATTAAGATCCTTCAGTGAAGTAGTGGTTGTGCTGTGTTGTTTCCTGAAACCAGATTGATGCGGAGGTAAGATGTTAAACGAGTCCAGGTAATCTTTGATTTGAGAGTTTATCAGTTTTTCTAGAACCTTGGCTAAAATGCAGAGTTTAGAGATTGGTCGATAGTTGTTCAGTGAGGGGGGGTCACCTCCCTTCAGCAAAGGAAGAACAAAGGCTGTTTTCCAAGTGTCTGGGATGGAGTTTTGTCTTATGGAAAGATTGAAGATGTGGGTCACAGGGACTGTGATGATATGAGCAGCCAGCCTTAAGAAATAAGGTGGAAGTTCATCTGGACCTGCAGATTTTTTAGGGTCAAGATCTTTTAACAGTTTATTGACCTCACTGACTGAGAATGGAGAAAAAGAGAAGGTGTGATTAACTGAGGATTGACTTGTAGGAGGGATTTGATTTGTAGAAGTTTGGTTATTAAGTGAAGTGGCTGATCTTCCATTAGTAACTGTGTCAAATAAAGAACCAGAAGCAACAAAATGTTTGTTGAGACAGTTCAGGATCTCGTGCTTATTTGACACAGGAACAGAGTTAACGAGAAGTTGTAATGGGAGGTCAGATGATTGGGGGTTGCCTGAGAGAGATTTGATGGTTTTCCAGAATCTGTTAGGGTCATTTAGATTTTTGGAGGTCTGAGATAAGAAATAGTTGCGTTTTGTTTGCGTTTTGTTTGCGTTAGTTTGCGATAATGTCCTTTCCCGAATATAAACCCCAGAAAGGAAACAGATGAGGTATGGAACTCACACTTCTCGCCTTTGACACATAATTGATTTTCATACAGCAGCTGAAGAACGGTTCTGACCCTCTTGATGTGTTCCTCCTTGTCATGAGAGTAGATTAGAATATCGTCAAGATATACAAAAACGAACTCCCCTAAAAAGTCTCTGAGTACGTCATTGAGTAACGCCTGAAAGACTGCAGGAGCGTTAGTGAGACCAAACGGCATGACTAGATATTCAAAATGACCCAAAGGGGTCCGGAAGGCCGTCTTCCATTCGTTGCCCTCTTTAATACGCACCAAATGATAAGCGTTACGCAAATCTAACTTAGTAAAGATGGTGGCTGATTGTAATTGTTCATGTTTGGAGTCAATAAGCGGAAGAGGATATTTGTTCTTGACCGTAATGTTATTTAAACCCTGGTAATCGATGCACGGACGTAGGGTCTTATCTTTTTTGGCTACAAAGAAAAATCCAGCCCCCACCGGGGAGGTGGATGGACGAATAATACCGGAGTCAAGTGACTCCTCAATGTACTCCTTCATGGAGTCTCTCTCTGGACCGGAGAGGTTGAACAGACGACTAGCTGGTAAGGGGGCCTCCAGAAAAAGATCTATCGCACAGTCGTAGGGTCGGTGTGGCGGCAAGGACAAGGCTCTCTGTTTACTAAAAACAGGAGAAAGATTGTGATACTCAGACGGAATGGAAGTTAAATCAATTTGTTCTATCTTGGTGTTTTGTTTGGTTGCATTAGAGATTCCAGAGCGGAGACAGTGTTTTAGACACCTTCCGCTCCATTTCTCTATTCTGCCAAGCTCCCAATTAATGTGAGGGTTGTGGAGTTTTAACCAGGGGTATCCTAAGATTACTTGGTCATGGGGTGAATCGAAAACAAAAAAACTGACGTGTTCGTGGTGATTTCCGGATGTAATTAAGTGTAAGTCAGTGGTGCAGTGTTGGACCTGGGATAGTGTATCGCCTGTGATTCCTGCGATGGCAACGGTGGGTATTTTTACAGTGGGTAGTGACAATTCGGATACCAGACTGTGACTAATTAAATTCTGTTCAGCGCCGGAGTCTATGAGTGCAGAAACGGGGAAGCGGTTGTGATTACACTGAATGACCGTGGAAATGGTCAATCTACTTAATGGGGAGAGCGAAGAAGTCCCCACCAATATCTCCCTCTTTATTGGTGGGTGTTCTCGTTTCCCCGAAACGGACAGGCGGCAATAAGATGCCTATCTTGGCCACAATAAAAACATAACCCTTTTTCTCTGCGTTTTCGTCTAACGTCGGGAGCAAGATGGGTGCATCCCACCTGCATGGGCTCTGACTCAGGAAAAGAGAGCGAAGGGGGTGACGCGTGGGTAAAAAGATTTTGGATCTTGGAAAACGAAGGCGACTCTTTACCACGGACAACACTGAGTGACGGACCCGAACCGGAAGTGGCGGTACGTTGGGAGTTGTAGTCCCATTCCCGCTGTCGCTCGCGGAAACGCTCATCGATCGAAATGGCCAGATTAATGAGAGCGTCAAAATTGGACGGCTCGTCCCTAGCAGCGATCTGGTCCTTTAACGGATCCGATAAGGAATTTAGAAAAGTTCCCTGTAGTGCTCTCTCGTTCCATCCGGTTTGTGCGGCGAGGATGCGGAACTCGAGGGCGTGTTTGGCTACTGGTCGCCGGCCCTGACGTAAGCCCAGGAGACGTTTCTCTGCGTTGGGACCCGATAGTGGTCTGTCGAATATCTTGCGAAACTCAGTAAGTACACTACTAAAAGAAATAACTTTTAGATCATGCTGGCGGAGAAAAGAAGTTGCCCACCGGAGTGTGTTACCCTTTAACTGGCTCGTAAAGTAGGTGATCTTAGCGTTCTCTGAGGAGTAGAGCCTGGGGGCTCCACTGAATGCGAGCTCACATTGAAGGAGAAAGCCGTCACATTGTTCTGGGTCACCGGAAAAAAGTTCAGACGGTTTTACCAGTAATTGTGGCTCCGATGAGTGTCCCGCCGAGCATGTGCATGTGTGACTGTTCTCAGGGGTTTCTGCTGCGACTGTAGGAGGAGAAGGAGAGAGAGTCTGTTTAATTGAATAAACCATACCCCCCAGCTCCTGTAGATTAGCTTGAGTTTGCTGTTGTTGCTGGATCATTTGTGAAAGGATCTTCTCAAGCTGGTTTACTCGCTCCGTTTGCGACGAGGACGTGGCTTGGCCGTTCCGAGCCTCATTCTGTGTTTGGTCTGGCTGGAGCATTTCTGTTGTAAGTGCGGGCAACCCAGTTGTAACGAGACCCAGAACGACACAAGACTCAGGCTATGAAAAGTGATGTTTATTTACAGTGACTTAGAAAATATATACAATATATACAGAACCCTGGGACTGGAACTCCTGGAAGAGGGGAAATAGTCTTTTTAGGTCTGGAACAGGTAAGTGACACAGGAGAAGAGGATTTGATATTTGTTGTTTTTGGCTTACAGCTTCTTTGGTACTGGAGTGAGTTCAGGAGTCCCAAGATGCATGAGTCCCAGCAACAGGGTTCAGATATCCAGGATCCACAGGTCCGGGTTTCGTGAGACCAAACAGGATGTCGAGAGATCAGGACTGGAATGGCACAGCCAAAACGAGGAACTGCTGGCATAGGAAGCACAAGGTCAGTATCACAAATACTTGAGAACATAAAAGGCTGAGAGCACTAGTACCGGGAGGGAATCAATGCTCCAGAATCGAGTAGTCTTGACTACAGCCTTAAATAGGAGTCGATGCTCATCAGGGAGATGACCGCCAGGTGTAGGTCGTTAGCAGCCATCTTGGGAGCTGCAGCAGAGCTACTCTCACACTTAATAGGGACTATGGTTTGTGGCACTTTTTTATATGAAAATGGCATGACCTTTGTATTGTTAGCATTAAGAATGAGTTTGAGTTGAAGTAGATCTGACTGGATGGAATCAAATGCAGAAAGTAGGCCCTTAAGAACCAATGATGCAGACTTAGCATGACAATAGACAACAGTGTCATCATCAAATAAATGCATACTGGCATCAGAAACATGTTGACCAACATCAATGACATATTGAAAACAGTATAGGACTAAGAATAAAGCCTGTTGAGACACCTTTCATGATTTGCAATTAATCTGATAACTCATTATGTTGTACACATTGTTGATGACCAGACAGATAGTTTGAACACCGTCTAACTGTTTGCTGCAAAAGAATAATCTCTAAAAATTTCTGCCAGAGAATGGAATGATTTACAGAGTCAAAATCCTTGGAAAAGTCAAAGAAGAGAGAAGCACATTAGTTTTTATCATCCAAGGCTTCTACAAAATCATTTAACACTTAGCGATGGCTGACAGTGTTGTTGACAAGTTGTTTTCTAAAACCAGACTGTGGACTACATAAAATGTTTGATAAAACCAGGTAATTATTAAGTTCTTCATTAACTCATTTTTCCAGGAACTTAGATAAAATGCCAAGTTTATAAATGGATCAAAAATTATTTAGAACAGTTGGATCACCTCCTTTTAGAGGTGGGGGTAAACGTTTTATCCCACAGTCCTGGAATGACATTGGATTGTAATGAAAGAGTAAAAATGTGTGACACTGGTTTTGCAATAATATCAGCTACCAGGCATTAAAAGTATGGGGAAAGATTGAAAGAGCCAGGTGATATTTTAGGATAAAGTCCCTTGCAAGACTTACAAACTTCATTAGTTTATATATTAGAGAATGAGAAAGTGTGGATATTCACAGCTTTATGGAATTTTTTAGATTTTTCAGTCAGGATTTAAACAACTGCACAGCACCGAAACAGCTTTAGTAAGGGTCTGTAATGACATTCTGCTAGCGAATGACTCTGGTCAGTCTGTGATCCTGGTACTCCTCGACCTTACCGCTGCATTTGACACTGTTGATCACAGCATCCTTATGTCACGGCTAGAACACTGGGCTGGGATTACAGGGGTGGCGCTAGAATGGTTCCGTTCGTATCTGGGTGACAGGAGTTTCTGTGTTAACTTTGACAATCATTTTTCTGCTTCTGTCCCTCTTTCCTGTGGGGTCCCACAAGGCTCCATTCTTGGACCCCTTCTGTTCTCATTGTATCCTGAGGAAACATGGTATTTCGTTTCACTGTTCGTTTCGATGATTCTCAGATCTATCTGCCTTTAAAACCAAACAGTTCCTGCTCCATCCACCCTTTGCTAAAATGTCTTGATGACATCAAGACTTGGATGGCTGCAAACTTCTTGAGTTTTAATGATCAGAAGACTGAGGTCATTGTGTTTAACCCAAGCTCTACCACTGTCACTGATCCTGTAAACCTGCACTCCCTTCAGCCTCATCTAAAGCAGTCGGTTACCAATCTCGGGGTAGTGTTAGACTCGGACTTTAAGTTTAATAAACAGATCAACTCTGTTCTACAAAAAAGCTTCTTTCAGCTAAGGCAAATAACAAAGCTTAAGTCCGTTCTGTCCAGATCTGACCTTGGAAAAAGTAGTCCATGCATTTATTACTTCCCGGCTGGACTACTGTAACTCACTTTATGTTGGGGTTAGTCAGGCTTCACTTTCACGTCTCCAGCTCGTACAAAATGCTGCAGCTCAGCTACTAACAGGATCTCACAGGTTTGAGCACATTACTCCGGTTCTGTCCTCTCTTCACTGGCTTCCTGTACGTGTCAGAGTTGATTTTAAAATTCTCCTGCTGACATTCAAATGCATTAACGGCCTTGCACCATTGTAGTAAACACGTGGGTACGTGCCACTAGTTGTAGTATGACAATATATGAGATATATATTGATACAATATTCACGAGTTCCTCATCTTTCTGACTGTGTAATGTCGTGCATTGAATTTAATAGAAATGTAACGAGAGACGTCATTTATCTTTGACCCATCAAAATGAATGCGGTCATTTATTTTCAGAATCAAAGTTTAACATCAAACATTTACATTAATTTGGCAAAATATGAAAATAATAACAGACAAGTTTCACAGAAAATGAGCATCGATCACTCGGCGGTGAACGAGGACTTTGCTTCAGATATTTCTAAAATATCTGTACTGATTTTATGAGAAAGAGGAGAGTTTTAAGATGACATGGAGATTTATCTTACAGAGAACTATGTGAGGGAATTAACCTGTTTGACCAGAACGTGCACGCTTCATCAGATCTCAGCTCGCCTCCGGTACACTTTAGTCGAAGAAGAGACCGTTACCTGGTAGATGATAGATCAGCTCGATAGAGAATCCTCCAGACCTTTCAGCGTCTCCGTTGAGAGTGGCTGAAATCCTTAGATAGTCGTGTGTGGTTTGTTCAAACAGAAGTTATAATTCCAAAACGTCTCTGGACCATCTTGAATGCGTTTGCACCCAAGAATACTGAACTCCTTTCATTCTTCAGAACTTTCAGACTCTTAATTGTCAGCAACTCTGTACTCTCGAATCCTCTGGAATTCTTCTGAATTCTCTTCCCTTCTCAATTCTAACATGAACTGGGAAGTTGCCACATTTAAAATGGGTCGACTTCCGGTTCATTTGAGAGCTTTTGATTGGTCGATGGACCAGAAAGAGGTGTGTTTTTGTGATGTAAGATGTTATCATAAGTCAAGGATTGTTTTCAACATACAGAAAAGATTATTGCAGACGACCAGACTTCGTGGAGTCTCACGCTGTTGTATCTTCTCAAATAGTAAAACATGACATTTCTTTTTCAGTAAACATTTAGTTGACCGAAACTTCAACTTTCACATACTTACATTACTTGGCTCATTTCAGACAGAGAATCAAGAAATGCATATTAACCTGATTTCTTCTTTAAATGAGGAATAAAAATCATTACTTACTGTTTATGTAAAATAAAAATGAGTAGTTCTTTCCAACCTGTAAGCATTGAATGGAACTAACACAATTTGATTATCAAACATTTGTAAAACAGTAAATGATTATAGAGAATTGTCTTTTCTGCTTGATTAATTCAAGAAAGAAAGTCACCAGATGGCTCAGACTGTATTCAGATCAATGAAAATAACAGTCTCTGTCCATCTGATAGATTTGAGGTCATCAGGGTCAGATCAGGGTCAGATCAGGTTCACTACAGTCCCCCCTTTGGAAATCATCACCTGTCCATGGGGATGAATTCCAACCGTGAACTTAGACCTTCAAATGTCCTTGAGCTTGATGTAATCCAGCAAGGAAAACCAAAGTCAGAAGTAATCCAGCAAGGAAGACCAAAGTCAGAAGTAATCCAGCAAGGAAACAAAGTCAAGGTAATTCCACAATGTTCTTGGTATTCCATTGTGTTGATTATAATCCCATATCGTCTCGATAATTCCATTGTAGCAATGCTTTAACCCCTTGGAAACAGAGTCTGTAATCCACTGG
>NW_023619252.1:0-5365 GCF_014905685.2 Nematolebias whitei
AAAAAGTGAACCGGGAAAGAGTCTTTAAAATGTCAGTACTTCCTGGTCTACACAGAGTTGGAGAGTTGTCAGACTTCTAGAGTTTTTGGAGAGTTCGAGAGTGCTGGAGAGTTTTCTGCTGGTTCTGTTCGAGTTCTGTCGGAGACGGGATGATCTTGACATGACAAAAAGCTCTTCCGAGTTCCATGGGATTATAACTTTCACTAGCCACTACTTCTGACGAGCTACAGCCACCATCAGGAGACGCTGGACAGGTAGCGTTAACGGAATTCCATATCTGCTGATGAATCTTCAGAAAGGTAATGGGATGGAGTCGTTAACCTAAAACTGAACTGGAATCAACGAGAACTGGTTCACCCGTTTCTCGTTATCCAAAACTTACCACATGCATCCTACATAGGCTCTGACATTTTGGTAAGGTTAGGTGTCCACGTGGACACCATCAACAGGGTGCTGTGGTCCCTGAAACCAGCCACAAAGGATACTCCTGTGCTAGACACAGCGAGCCTTAAGGCTGGGCAGACCATTCCAGAGGCCTGCCAAGTTGCTAGCAACCAAACCACCACAGTACCACCACAGGTGATTAACCTAATGGTGCGAATCCACATCATAGCTGGACAAGCTATTAGCCATAAACAGGCATACTTTCAACCCTCTCCTGCATTTTTCAATTTGGGACTGTCCGTGGAAGCCACGAACCAGTTGAGTCTTGACTCCAGGACCACATCTATTGCTGTGTGTAACACGGGCATAGATGAGGTACTGATCCCAAAAAAGACTATGCTAGGATGGTTGATTTCAACTGACTTTCATGATTTGGAACTAGGCATTCCATTCCTGGGAGGACTCCCAGACAATCTGGTACCGAGTCAAGAAGCTGGGCCAGTATGGTTCACAAAACCAACACAGGCCATAGCCCTTTTCTCAACCAATGACGTCGACCAAGGACCTCAAACCTATGGTGTTTTACCCATAGACAGGCCCGACGACTCAGAAAGGGATTCGTTAGAGCTCCCCAAGGAGCAAGAACCCTTATCAGTCTCATCACAGATTGATCAGGTGGTCGCCCAAGCCGACGCTCTGACATCTGATGAAGAAAGAGACAAACTACGCCAAGTTCTTTTAAAATATGAAAAGTCATTTGCAACTGATTCAACAGATTGTGGGTTGACCTCACTCCACGCAGTGAGAATCCCAACCCCACCCAACGCACCGCCAACATTTGTCAGACAATACAAGATCCCTCTGGCAGCATACCAGCCTGTCCAGGAGATCATTGATGACCTTTTGGTCAAAGGTATAATCAGACAATGTAATAGCACCTACTCTGCGCCTCTATGGCCAGTTTTAAAACCAAATGGTAAGTGGAGACTTACCATAGATTACAGGAAGCTAAATAAACAAGTACCCTTATCCAGGTGGCCAATGACTCAGCTCCATCAGGAACTGCCAAAGGTCACCGATGGTAAGTACTTCTCGACCCTCGACGTCGCCTCTGGTTTTTGGACCATCCCTGTGCGCGCCGAGGATCAACACAAACTAGCTTTCACTTTTGGCAGCCGACAATACACCTTTACCAGGTGTCCCTTTGGCTACGCTAACTCACCTGCAGAGTTCAACATCTTTTTGAACAAAGCATGTCCAGACGCCCACGAGCGTGGGACACTGATCTACGTGGACGACATCCTTTTGAGACAGCCGACACTGGACTCTCATTTGGCTGAGATCGACCACGTCCTCAATCAGCTAACGACTGCTGGTGCTAAAATCTCACTGTCGAAATGCCAGTGGTGCAGAACCAAGGTGGATTACGTTGGCCTCCTAGTAGGTCCGGACGGAATACAACCACAGTTGACTCGCACCCAAGGCCTAGACAACCTCAAAGTCCCAACCAATCTCAAGGAACTGCAGAGTTTCTTGGGAGTGTGTAATTACTCTCGCCAGTTCATAGAGCATTATGCGGATCTCGCAAAACCACTGACTGAACTCTTAAAGAAAGACGTTCCTTTTGTCTGGACTGATACACAGCAGCAGGCAATGAACGCTCTTAAAGACAGGCTCAAGTTAGCCCCATGTCTAGTCTACCCAGACTACACCAAAGAGTTCTACTTGGAAGTGGGCTTCTCACCTCACTGCATGAGTGCAGGTCTGTACCAAATACACGACAAAGACAAGCGTGTTGTGGCCTACGCCAGCAAAACGATGGCAGGCCCTGAATTACGGTATTCAGACTGTGAGAAGGCTCTATTGACCACTGTGTGGGCAGTGAAACATTTCTCCTGCTATATTGGTGGACAGAGGATCATTGTTGAGACACAACACCAGCCAGTAACGTTTCTGAACAGCCAACGCATCAGAGATGGTGTGGTGACAAACTCACGTGTTGCAACCTGGCTTATGGCACTTCAAAGTTTTAACCTAGACATCCGCTACGGTCAAAATAAGAAGTCGCACTTGGGCACTGATTTGGCAATCTGCCAAGAATGTACACAGGATGTACCAGCCACCCAACAGCCGGTTGTGAGTACACCCTCAGCTGCTGAGGACCCAAATCACCACTTCTTTGATGGCAATATCTGTAAAGATATGGCGACATTGTACGTGGATGGATGCTCATTCCACCACGAGAAAATCTGCAAAGCGGGTGTTGGAGGAGTTCTCCTCCAGGACCTAGAACAGGTCACATTTGGCTATAAATTGGGCTCTCAGTCTTCTCAGTACGCTGAGATAGCTGCAATCCTAATAGGCCTAAAGATGGCAGTGGAACGCTCCATCCAGACGCTAGTCATCTGCACTGACTCTAACTATGCTCGACTGAGTTTCTTGTGTCATCTCGCTCTGTGGAAACAGAACGGTTTTCTCACAAGCAACAAGAAGGTGGTAAAACACAAAGAGCTTTTCATGACATGTGATCACTTGGTGACGTCACATGATCTACAGATCTTCTGGAAGAAAGTTCCAGGACACTCCAGAGTCCCAGGCGATGACAAGCACTACAATGACCTTGCAGACTCCCTAGCCAAGGAAGGAGCCGTTGACGGACCCACGTGGTCCTTTGACCCCTCCTGGCTACTCAACACTCAGTCGTCACAAGCTACAACTGAGGTAATGGCAGTCACACGTGCACAAGCTGCAGCTAAACCTGCTGATAACACAGTTTCTGTGCGCCCAATGCTGACTGACCCAGACATCATCCAACTTCAGAAGTTGGATCCTGCAATTAACTCGATGATGTTGTATCTGACTGACCCAGACAAATACACTCCATCGAAAGACGAGCTGGATTCCAATCCAGATCTCAAAGTCCTCTTTCAGCTGCGCAAACAGCTAAAACTACTCAAGGGCATCCTAACTTTCGCTCATGGACGGACGTCCTCACCTGTGTTCGTGGTCCCCCATGACCACAGGGGGGTGATGTTAGTCCATGCACATGACCTGCCGTCCGCAGGACATAAGGGTGACAATGCCACGCTGAAAGCATTAAAACAGATTGCTTATTGGCCTGGAATGAAAAAGGATGTCAAGGACTACATAAAAGGGTGCCTGATCTGTGGCCAGTTTCAACCATCCAGACCACTTCACAGAGCACCACTGCATAGTAGAGGCATTGCATTTCCATGGTCGGACCTCCAGATTGACTGGGTCGGACCACTCACTAAGACCTCTAGAGGAAATAAATATTTTCTCACGGTAACCTGCGCGTTTACCAAATGGGTAGAATGTCTACCAGCCCCTAATGACACAGCACAAACCACTGCTATGTTATTAATGAATCATGTATTTTCAAGGTTTGGACTTCCCCTTAGGGTGAACTCAGACCAAGGTACACACTTCACAGGTGAAGTAATGAAGGAACTGTGGAAGACGCTAGGCGTCAAAGCCAACTTCCATATTGGCTACCACCCACAGGCTTCAGGCCAGGTTGAGAGAGCAAACAGGACTGTGGTGAGTATTTTGAAAAAATACGTAGCCGCAAACCACAAGGACTGGGACGTGAAACTCCCTCTGGTCCTCATGGCCATAAGGGCCACTCCACACACGTCGACTGGCATCGCTCCTTTCGAGATGATGACGGGTCGACAAATGACTCTCCCTCTACACCTGTTGTACCAACCAGGCGATGCTGCCATGGCAACAGCCTACACCACACAACAATACATGAAAGACTTGGAAAGACACCTTAAAAACACTTTTGCTTTCGCACAGAAAAACCTGGAAAAATCAGCTGAAGGACGCAAAGCGTACTACGACCAAAAGGCCTCTCACGAGGAACTCCAAGTGGGAGACAGGGTCTGGTACTACACGTTTGCACCCAAAACTGGGAGAAGAGAGTCCGGGACCGGAACTCTCACCCGTAAGCTGATGCCCAGATGGACTGGACCCCATCTGATAATCGACAAACTGTCTCCAATTATCTACCAGATAAAAATCAGTAAAGGCCAAAAAGAGCCAACTGTTAAATGGGTACATCGAAACCAGGTTAAACAACACAAGGCGTGCAATAACTCCTCAGGAGACAAAGATCTCACAAAATCTGACCTCGTGGGAATAAGGGTCATCCAAGCAGAAGATAAATAATGGATAATAAACTTAACCATAGTTTAAATTCACAGGACCTACCCTTGACCATTACGAAGCTAAGACCTATCTCTTTGTGCTTCCATAGGACAATGATGGTACCACTCCTGGTAATCTTCACCCTCTTGGGTGCCACCCAAGAAATCAAAGCCCTCGTACATGCGGTAAATGAATTAACTCTTAAGGTTGAAGCGGATTACGCTGTCGCACACCTAATGGATAGGATTTTTGCTGACATGCTTAGAGATATCAGTTCGTCGGTAGATACACTAGCCACCGGTAGGATCCCACCGTATCTAGTCTCTCTACAGATGGTGAACGACATCCTCAGCTCCGCTACGCACGAAAAAGTTACGCAAACACAGGCACACCTGGCTTACACTCTCGGTAGCGCAATCCCAATCTACGTCAATCACAAAACATTTGAAATGGCGTTCATTATCAACCTACCGATAATTCCCTCAAACGGCATATATAGACTCAGGGACGTCGTAAATGTTGGCAATTGGCACGGCGAAAACCATGTTCAAATTGACACACCAAGGATGGTTGCGTACCACGACGACAACCCCTCCGTTTACCTAGCTCCAAACCTGCAGATGTGTGTTCTCACTCGGGAGATACACTATCTGTGCCCGAGCAAACCGTTTATGTGGAATAAAACCGCGGGCATATGCGGGTTAACACCTATTCCGGAAAATTCTAAGTGCTCAACGACCGTAACGCCTCGACACCTGGCTAAAGATGCAAAAGCGGAAATAATTGGCTCTCGTTGGCTAGTGAACGC
>NW_023619252.1:5465-11264 GCF_014905685.2 Nematolebias whitei
ATAATTCCCTCAAACGGCATATATAGACTCAGGGACGTCGTAAATGTTGGCAATTGGCACGGCGAAAACCATGTTCAAATTGACACACCAAGGATGGTTGCGTACCACGACGACAACCCCTCAGTTTACCTAGCTCCAAACCTGCAGATGTGTGTTCTCACTCGGGAGATACACTATCTGTGCCCGAGCAAACCGTTTATGTGGAATAAAACCGCGGGCATATGCGGATTAACACCTATTCCGGAAAATTCTAAGTGCTCAACGACCGTAACGCCTCGACACCTGGCTAAAGATGCAAAAGCGGAAATAATTGGCTCTCGTTGGCTAGTGAACGCTCCTCAAAGAAAGGCGATCATAGCCTACGACCAACCCGGGGCAAATAGACCTTTGACGTTACCGGACAAAACGATGTGGATCAGTGTTCCCCAGGGAACAACCATACACATTGGTGATTTGACGCTCTATCACCTCGATCCGGAACGATGGGACGCGACTCTGGATGACTCAGAGTACCTGGGAAATATGTCTATAGACATAGATCCAGAGACTCTGGGAAGGATCCGTTTTGAAGGCACCCAAGTCGTCGACGTGGAACCAATAAACCGAGTTCTCAAGTCCCTCAGGTCCACAACTAAGAACCCGATCCAACCAATTACCTATGCGTGGTCAAGCGCGGACACATTAATCATAGCCCTGCTAATGACGATAACCCTCGTATTGTGTGGGATACTCGCATCCCTGTTCCGGGGCCAAACGTCACTCCGAGTCGACGTGGATCGCCATGCAGCGCACCTCGATATGATTATGACTCGCGTAAGCGGGTCCGCAAAGAAGCCACTCACACGGGACAGCGTGACTGAAACTGACAACCAGGGTGAGGGGAAGCAGTGAAACGATGTTTCTAGATGCGTAGTCACTACTCTTGTCGGTGTTGAAACGTTGTTTAGTTGATTTTGGTTGTTTCTGTGGTAAGAATGTATCTTGTGTGTAAGTTAAGTTAGAGACTAAGAGGCCTTTAACCATGCCAACATGCAGTTCATTCGCTAAATTGCAATCTTTGCGGAGTCAATGTATATTATTGCTACTTTAAGTACCATAATCTACATTGATCTCACAACGCTTAAGCCGAACCTACTCGAACAATTCTATTCGGGGGGATAGCTAATTCTTTTTGATGAGTCTCGCCATAGACTTCCAAAACATTTATGGGGAAACCAAACACCCAATCTCAAGTCGTTCGTCTACAAGACAACAGACATTTGAACCAAACTATATTTTGCCATGTAAAGCTAACTTAAGCCATGTTAGAAATGGAAAAATAGGTTGGAACCCTTTTCTATAGGCTTAAACCCCTGTAGTTACCCCTTTCAGCATGCTCCACCCCTTAACTGGTAGTTGTAGCTGTTCCCAACCATAATAGCGTACACACCAGGTGCATATAGTTTAAGGCCTTATGTAAAATCCCCTTCATAAGCCCACCTTAAACCACATAATTGCATGACACATTGAACCAGAACGGCACAGGCTGGACGTCGCTGGAGACAACCTTCGCTGGAGGCGACCTGCAATCCTGACGTTGGTCTCCACTCTTCATCCGGTGGCCGCTTCTTCAGTTCAATCCAAGGGTACCCCTCTGTATGCTGATTAATCAACACTTCCAATCGTTGTGGATTCACCGTTGTGGATTATATGACTTCTTCCAATGGATTACAGACTCTGTTTCCAAGGGGTTAAAGCATTGCTACAATGGAATTATCGAGACGATATGGAATTATAATCAACACAATGGAATTACCGAGAACATTGTGGAATTACCTTGACTTTTGTTTTCCTTGCTGGATTACTTTTGACTTTTGTTTCCTTGCTGGATTACTCTTGACTCTTGTTTCTTTGCTGGATTACATCAAGCTTCAAGGACAATCGACGACGTAAGTCCATAGTTGGAATTCATCTCCATGGACAGGTGATGATTTCCAAAGGGGGGACTGTAGTGGACTAGGCCTACGTCGAAACTAAGTCTAAGGTCAAAACTCTTGACCTTTAGAACCTTGTGGGACAGGAACTGTCATTTCATGTATTTGAATACATAAATACAGGTTCACCCATCCTGAGACTTTCTTTCTTGAAGATTCAAGTGAAAAGAACACTCTCTTTTTATTATCATTACTATTCTACAAATGTTGATAATCAAAGTGTCTTAGTTCAAACCATTTTAGATGTTGCAGTGAACTAATCAATTTTATTAACTGAGTAATGATTTTTATTCTCATGCAGTTAGAACTCATGTTAAAAGCTGTTACAGAGTAATTATGCATTTTTCTGATTTCTGCTTTTGAATGAGCAAGTGTGTGCGTTTACAAGGTTACAGTCAAACGAAAAACAAGTTGTTATGTTAAAACTGTCATGTTTTAGAATCCTCTCAGACGTAAGTAGAGATGTTTTGCACCTGTTTCCTGAAACACGCCAAAACAAAACCCTCTCGGTCTGTGAGAACATTTCTGATCTGTCTCATAACAATTCTCGCTGTCTCTAACCTCTTACGTCACAAAACCCACCCCGTCTGGTCGTTTCTGACCAATGAACAAATCCCAAAAAGTGAACCGGGAAAGAGTCTTTAAAATGTCAGTACTTCCTGGTTTACACGGAGTTAGAGAGTTGTCGGAGTTCTAAGAGTTCTGAGAGCGTAGAGTTCGGTGAGAGTCTACTCAAGTTCTGCTGAGTTCTGATGGAGTACTGTTGGAGTTCCTGACATGACAACAAAGCTCTCCCGAGTTCCATGGGATTATAACATTTTCCACTGAGGTGAATATGTGTCGAACAGAGCCTCGCCATTACTTCGGACGAGTAACAGCATCCTACTGAGACGCTGAAAGGGTGCGTTAAACGGAATCTCACCTGAGACATCTCCAGGTAAAGGAGCCAATTTCATCACCTAAGTGTACTGTAAGGAAAAGCTGAAGAAAGCCGGAGAGTGTCGATTCTGGTGAACACTTAATTTCCCTCACATACCATCTTAACTCCCTCTAAACTTCTTTCCATCTTTAAACTTTTCTATCAAGTAGAAATTCTTCCAGATATTTAGAAATGTCTGTGTAAAATGCTCACCCACATTCATGTGGGTAAAAGATCATAGTTGTACAGTTTTCATAAATGTCTTTGGTGCAGCAACGGAAAAATCATGGCCGAATGATTTTTCCTGATTGATTGCTTTGTTGTTATTTTCATAATTTGCCAAATTAATGTACATGTTTGATGTTAAATTTGATTCTGTAAATAAATGACCGCATTCATTTTGATGGGTCAAATCTAAATGACGTCTCACGTTTGCATTTCCTTAAATTCAATGCACGTTTTATTCAGTCCAGAAAAATGAGGAACCCGCGTTAAATGATGAATATATCCCAGCATCTGTTCATCTACAAACTGGTGGCCCGCTACGCGCTCCTAAATGGACTGTAACCGTGTACACATTGATTTTCATGTTGGCAAGGTTGTACAATAACAGTTTATCAGCTGTGCTGAAACCGTGCGTCTTTACGCAGCGCTTGGAGCTCGGCTCTGCAACTTTGCGCTGTGTTACGCTGGCAATGTTTTAAAAGCTGAAATTGTGTCATTGAGTCTTTATAAAGCTGAATTGTGCGTCTGTATGTGTAACATAAGCTGGCTTTGAGCTGTGGAAACGCTTTATTCTGTTTAAACTGTGTTCCAGACGCTGTTCTGGTCCGGTTCGGTTCTGGTACCGAATCGGTTCTGAAAAGTTCGAACGAGTTGTTAAATAGCTAGAAAGACGTTTTGGGACACGGAGCGCTGTCTCCGTGCAGCTCGGGGGTTGATTCGTTACATTTTTAGCAGAGAAAGTGCATTTTGATGGTTTAGAAGACGATAAGTGATAAAAAAGTTTCAGGCTACATTAACATGGCTGCTAACGCTTCGTGGTTGGTTGTTTGCTGCTGTGGAAAGCTCTGATTTGCTGAGAAGGTCGACTGCCGTCACCTCCCCTCACCCCTACGCTGCGTCATTGGTTGAGAGAGACCGTGTGTAACGTTCTAATTGGATGAGGGAAGTGTCAATCACGTCACCCGGAAGTGAAGACTCGTTTTCATAGGGAATAAAATCTGCTTTTTAACGCTGGAAAGCGCATTAAAGCTGTGTTCTGAAACGCTGTTTAAATTCTTTATAGCTTATTCGCTGAAATTTTGCCACGTTTGTGTAAAAAATCCGTTCAGAAGTGTTGGTTTTCACCGAATCGAGCCGATGCTAATTTTAGCTAACAAGCTAACGACCGGACGCCACAGGAAGTTATAGCACCCCTAGTGGACGACACAAACAGTGTCTGAGTTAAAATTGTTGAGGTTCTGCTGACATCTTGTGGAGAAGACGTGGGATCGCAGGTTTTCACTTCGTTTTTAGGTAAAGAGTGACATTAAATGTTTTTATTTTTCTGAAAGGCAATTTTTGAGTTAAAAAACTTCCTCAAAGCTGAATAAACACTGTTATCTTGCGTTTTAAAAGTTATGAAGGTATTTATGCAAGGGGCTTTTACCAAACAAATTTTTATTCACTGATAAATCCTTGAGAAACAGGTACATAATAAAAATTTAGAAACTTTTAAATAAGATACAGTTACAAATATTCACAGAGTTGAATAGTTTACTCATTTTGCTAGAAGATAACGCACGTTTAAGTGATATATCACTAAATAAGAGTAAAACTTATCAGGAAAAAGAGATTTTCTGGTTTCTTTTGCCACCTAAACATTTACATCTACTATTTAATTTCTAAATAGCAGATAATGGCGGACGGAGAGGAAAACACTGACCCCTTACAATCCGAGGATGCGGTCCAGACAGCCTTACACATTTTGACAAATTCAATTCTTGGCAAAACTTTGGAGGAATTGCAAGACCTTGATGACGATCAAAGACATGAGGAGCTGCAGAGTTTATCAAAAGCAGCTACAGTGAAGGAGGACACAAAATCAAGCCGCGTACGGTTAGCAAAAATCTCTCTGCTTCTGAAGGCGGAATTAGACCGATTGGTGGTAGAAAAGGGCGTGCTGTTCAACGGATATAAGTCTGAAAAAGAGAGGTGTGGCGAATTGATGATTGAATCTGAGTCGCTGAAGCAACACCTTGAGGCTGCTGAAGACCTCTCACAGAAAGAGCTGTCAGAACAGGCTCAATCATATGAGGAGAAGTGTGCCGAGCTGATAAGTGAATCTGAGTTGCTGAAACAAAAGATTCAAACTGATAAGGACCTCTCAAAGAGAGAGCTGTCAGAACAGGCTCGATCATATGAGGAGAAGATTGCGGATAAGGAACGAGCGTACCAAGACGCGTGTGCAGATAACGATAAGTTACGAGCACAGTTGCAGACCGTTTTAAGGGAGCTGGCCGATTGCAAGGCAGACAAGGGGTTAATAACCCGGAGTTGGCTGACTTTACAAGATAAAAATCAGTCAACAAATGAGCGTCTGGCAGCTTGTGAGGAGAATTTAGCTATGGCTACAGAATGGATTTCTGTAATGGAGCGAGATGATCTGAGAATCGAACAGGGTCAGCTACAACCGCCCCAGACAGATGCTGTTGCACCTCCTCCCCTTAGCCCCGTTTCAACACCCCCAACCCGGGGGATAAGGGCGGGTCTACACCCACTTGCACCTCTTCCTCCTGACACCAGGCAGTCACCTCCACCCCCATCTCGGGCGGTGGGGACAGACCTGCATCGGTATGCGCCTCTTCCTCCGGACACCAGGCAGTCACCTCCACCCCCATCTCGGGCGGTGGGGACAGACCTGCA
>NW_023619253.1:0-11255 GCF_014905685.2 Nematolebias whitei
TACACACAGTAAGTACACACAGTAAGTACACACAATAAGTACACACAATAAGTACACACAGTAAGTACATAAATAAGTACACACAATAAGTACAAACAATAAGTACACACAATGAGTACACACAATAAGTGTACACAATAAATACACTCAATAAGTACACAATAAGTACACAGTGGCAGTAGTCACAGTGTGTGTGTCTCTTTAAGAGAGCAGCAGTGAGAGAGCGTAGCTCTCTGAACATCAAACGCTGCCATCTTGGCCTCCAAACACCAAACCTCCTCCAGCATGTGCACGGCGGTGCTTCTCTTTCCCTGGACACTTTTGTTCAGCGTGTTCAAGTGACTTGTCTTCTCCACCATGAAGTGCAACTTTTCCAGCTCATCTAGATCTCCCAGACCTTTGCTCTCCAACAAGGTCTTCACATGGTCCAGACCAGCAGTGAAGCACTTCAGCACCTCCCCTCTGGACAGACTCCGCACTTTGTGGAGCAGCAGGAGACCCCAACATGCACTGGCATGTGAGGGATGTGCACGTGGCTGTGACGCATGTTTGTGTTGACAAATGATAGAAACTTGTGGAGAACTTGATGTTCAAGTATCACCTGGACCTTCAAGATAAAGTGAATAAATCAATAGAATGTAAATGAATCAAAAGGTGATGAAGAGCCACTAGAAGAAGATGAAGAGCTGCAGGTGTCCGACCCCGGGGTCACATGGTCCAGCAGCTGCTCACACGCTTCATTGATCTTCTGTCATGACTAATAGTTGTTGTTGCAGCACCAACACAAGTGTTGCTTTGAAAGCAGCAACGTGTTGCTGTGATGTTGCTCTCCTCTCTCCACACCTCCTGTGTGTTGTGTGTGAAACATGTTCACACAACAACTCACTGTGGCTCTTTCACTTTCTGCCTTCACATCTGCTCTGGAGCTCATTTACAGCTCAGTGCTGCCACCTGCTGGATCCACTCACAAACTACATGCAGGAACATCTGCACACATCTGGCTTCACCATCCAGCTGATCTTCATCTCTGCACTCTGAGTTCACATTTCACTCTTATGATCCATAAGCATCATTTTTAGGACTTCTTTTCATTTCCTCATGTTCGATCACGTGACCTGTCTGAGGACTTTCCTTTCACTCAGACATGGACAAAACATGATCACCCTTTCATTAATGTCCACTTACAGGACCTGCTGCTTCTTTGTTTGTTTGTTTGTGTAAACAATGCTGCAGGGTAAACAAATTGCCCGTTGGAACTAATAAAGTCGTCTGATAGTTGGATTAAATGACAAAATACAAAACAAACTAAAGATTTCACAAACATGAAGTAAATTCAAAGTTTTCTTTAAATGATTGGACTTTATAGCTCATTAAATGTAATTATCAGTGTGTTGTAAAACATGCACTTTATGACAGATGTCATGTGACTCAAATCAAAGTCAAGTTCTTTGGACCAACTGAATCTTTAAAGTGGATTCAAAGTGACAGAAGTTCAGTGTGAGGAGGAAGATCTGCAGCTGGATCCTCTTCAGACTCCCTGAACCTCCTGCTGGATCTCAGCACGTTTGATCCACAGGAAGAACCTCTTGTGGTTCTGAAAAGTCCTCCAGCTTCAGAACAGAACTTCTCCCAGTTTGTGCTGAACTCATCCAAAGCTAACCAGCATGCTAACGTTAGCCACAGCAGAGCTGAACTTTAGCTGCTGAGTGTTTTCTTCAGCTGTTTTCTCTCCTTTCTGTTCACAGGTTCAGTGTGTTTGCTGTGAGACAGATTAAATTAGATTAGCAGTGAGATTATTTACCACAACCGCAGCCTCTTAAACCCCGAGGGGTTTCCATGAAGTCCCTGCTGGAAAACAACGTGCACAAATAAGATGGAGAGTTTCTCAGCAACTACAAACTCTGCTTCAATGATGTTGGTGTGAACATGAAGAGAACATCTGGGAGAGTTCATCAGAAGTGTGAGCATCACAGCTGCTGCTGATGTTTCACAGAAAATGAGGATGAACAGAGAAAAAAAGGAGTTTTTATTCCCTCGCCTGAACTTTATTTGATTTACAGAGTAAATAACTCCTTTGAAAATATGATGAAGAAGGTTCAAACTCTTGGAAAGCACAAATCCACATGTGGACATTACCTGTGCAAAGATTCCTGCTGCTGAAATCAACTAGAGCAACTTCCAGATGTTTTAGTGAAGAAATAGCTCGGAGTTCTGCTGTTTGGCACAGGACGGCACAGTTCAGCACAGTTTGGAACCATCTGTGAAAGTTGAGGCTTTTTATCTTTTAAACTTCATCAATGAATGAACTTCATTTAGCGCCTGGATCATGTTGTGTGGACGTTTGAAGCCGGGGTGCAGACAGACACGGGGAACTCAGAGGTCCAAGAAGAAAATAGATTGATCTGATCCAAACAAAAAGCTGACGTGGCAGCAGAACTTAGAAGAAGAAGAAGAGCTCAGGAAGACACGGAGGGACACAACATGAACGGCTGCAGGAAGCACAATCCACGGATGAGGGACAAACAAAATGAGACATTATTTAAAGGGACACTAACACCTGGGGAGAGACGATGAGGAGCAGGTGAGAGTGGGAGGAGCAGGAGTGACTACATGAGGAGAAAACACAGAGAAAGATGGAAACAGAAGAAAAACACTGAGAGAAAAGTAAAAAGTGTGAACTTGTGTCTCTTTGAGGTGTTTTGAAGCATCAGATTGTTTCTAACAGCCGGTGTTTGTGGACGTGGACATTCATCTGAAGCTGCTGCTTCTCAACCTTAAAGCAGACCAGTAGCTCAGGCCCACATCATAAAAAGTGTGAGCTGGAAAACCTGAAACCTGTGAATCCTGCCTAACAATGGAAGAAGCATCTGCTGGAACCTGAGAGTCGTCAGGGTTTCACCATCCCTCTGAGGACCGTTTTCAGGGAAACATGGAAGTTGAAAAGTTTTGGAGAGATCCCACTCCTCCCTCTTAATGGTTCTTTATCTAGACAGCAAAAACTAATTGAAGTGAAACAATGAAATGTCATGGGTCTTACAGAATTGAATCTAAATTGATTGTTGATGTAAAAACACTAATAATGATGGTGGTCACTAAATGTTTGTTCAACTGTCATCTAAAGGTCCGTTTCAGGTCCATTTCTGGTGATTTATGGAGCATTTGAACACATGTAAACTAAGAATTTGGACTTGTAGCAGGACACCAGCAATTTGATGTCAATTGATGGAAGATTCTCAAAATTAGGTGTTGTCATGAAGTCAAGTCACTCTTCATGGGTTTTCATTCAGGAACTTTATTTGTCAGACTTCAACAGCTTTAGCTCTCTCCCTAACTAGTACCCCTCGTTATATCCACAGGTGTTATATAATTAATTGCATTCCATCCTCATCCATTATGTCCCTGTCTTATCCTGCAGTGCCCCCTAGTGGCTAAACAAGACTTTTAGTAAATCACATTACATCTCCCCCTTTTTGAGTTCTTCAGTATTTAAATCCTGTTTTACAATGAAACAACATGCTGATATAACTCCTTCAACAGGTTAAAAACATAGAATATAGTAAAATTACACAATTAACATTCTTTATTTTTTATTTTCATTCATTCACTGAAGTTCAAATATTAAGTCATAACATAATCCTTGAACCTGACCGGAGGTTTGACAACTCTCCCAGACAAGGTTGGCTGCATTGCAGGTTTCAGGCTCAACTGTGGAATAACAACATCAGAAACCTGCGTGTGTGTAGAATTCATAGCATCTGAGTTGCACACCAAACCAGATGATGGGTCAATAGTCTCTCTAAACCGAGTCTCTGGTGTTGTTTCTGGCACCAGCTGAATACGTCTCCTGTTTCTGCGAGTGATATGTCCATTTCCAGTTTGTACAAAATAAGAACGGGGCTCTGGTGCCTGAGCAATAACCCTTGCAGAAGTCCCCCAGTTCTTTGTTCCATCCAACTTGACTCTCACTTCCTGAGCCTGTTGTAATTCAGGCAATGGTCGAGCAGAGTGTCGTCGGTTGTAGAAATAGCAGTACGAATCCTTAGTTTTCTTATCTGCTTCTTGAACTGCATAATAGTGTATTTGACTTGGAGAAAGATGTTTTGACAACATGGGAACTGTTGTCCTGACCTGTCTTCCCATCATGAGTTGTGCTGAGCACAATCCTGTCGCCGTGTGAGGAGTAGCTCTGTAGCTTAAAAGAGCTAAATGCGGGTCAGACTGTCTCAGAATATGTTTTGCCACTGCAACACTTCTTTCAGCTGCTCCGTTAGCCTGGGGGTAGTGTGGACTGGATGTTGTATGTTTAAAGTTGTATGCTGCACTGAATTGCTTGAACTCAACTGATGTAAACTGCATTCGATTTTCAGTTATCAGCTCAAAAGGGATCCCCCATCTAGCAAAGATGCTTTTCAAACGGGAAATGACTTGTTGACTAGTCATGGAAGATAAATGTGCAATCTCAATATCTCGTGAGAAATAATCCACTACAACCAAGTAATGTTTCCCATTATGATCACAAATGTCAGCTGCAGCCTTCTGTCCTGCTCCATCTGGCAGAGGTGTTGGAATCAAAGGCTCCTTTCTTTGAGATGCTTTATTTTCTTGGCAAAACTTACACATTCTAACCAATTCTGTGATGTTTCGTCCAATCCCTGGCCACCATACTGACATGTTGGCTCTAAGTCTGCATTTAGTTAGGCCCTGGTGACCATCATGAATCTGTGACAACACCTGTTGACGCAGTAGTTCTGGAACAACAATTCTGTCGTCATACAGAAGTAGGCCATCAGTTGTCAACAGATGAGCTCTGGCAACATAAAAACTCCACAGGGTGTTGGGAACCTGTGATGGTTCTTTGGGCCACTTATTATTGACATAATTACATGCAGTCTGTAAATCTGCATCTTGACGGGTGGCTCGTCTGATGGCATCCAATCTGTCTTTTGTTATCGGCCTAGTTTCTATCACTGCATGTACATATGCTCTGACATCATCTTCTGTGTCTGATTCACCACTGATTGGTAAAGGGTTGCATGACAATGTATCAGCCACAATGAGTTGTTTTCCTGGTACATGGCACGCTTCTGCGTTGAACTTCCATCAGCCTCATCAGGAGTCTTTGACACCTGATTGGTGTTTTGTCCAAATCATAAGAGTTTATGAGTGGGACAAGCGGCTTGTGGTCTGTTTGGAGACAAAACTTTTTCATACCCTGTAAGTAGCTTGAAAACTTTTCACATGCCCACACACTTGCAAGACATTCTTTTTCAATTTGTGAATACCTTTGTTCAGTCTCAGTCAGCATTCTAGAAGAGTAGGCCACAGGTCGAAGCCCTTCTCCATGCTCCTGGTAAAGAGCAGCCCCCAGACCATGGCTGCTGGCGTCAGCACTGACTACTGTTGGTTTGTTTGCATCATAATATGCAAGGACAGGTGCTGAGGTCAACATCTCTTTGACTTTTTTAAAAGCATCCTCTTGTGCATCTCCCCAGGTCCAGGACGTATCATGTTTCAGCAAGCTGTTGGTGCATTACTGACGAGAGATCTGGCAGAAATTTCTCCAGATAGTCGATCATGCCAATTGCTTGTCGTAGCTCTGTGAAGTTTTTGGGACATGGCATATCTGTGATAGCTCTTACTTTTTCTGGATTTGGTTTAATGCCATGTTTCCCTATAATGTGTCCAAAGTATTTAATGTCAGACTTCCCAAACTGACACTTTCTCTTGTTCAACTTCAGACCTGAAGCTCTGATAGTTTGCATGACTGCTTTGAGATTTTGGTCATGATCCTCTTTATCTTTTCCAAAGACTAATATATCATCCATAACAACCACAGTTCCTTCATGATTCTTTAGTAGAGAACTCATCTTTTCTTGAAATACTTCTGAAGCAGAGGTGATTCCAAAGGGTAGCCTCCGGAAACAGATCCGACCCACTGGTGTTATGAAGGTTGTGAGTTTCCTGCTGGCATCATCGAGTGGTATTTGCCAAAATCCACTTGAGGCATCCATTGTAGAAAACACTGTAGCTCCTGTTAATCTAGGTGCAATGTCTTCCAGTATTGGCAACACAAATCTTTCTCATTTCACAGCTTTATTAAGCTTGGTTAAATCCACACATATCCTTACTCTTCTGTCCCTTTTAAGGACCGGCACCATAGGGGCACACCAGTCTGTTGCCTCCTCCACTTCCTCAAAGATGCCTAATGACTGCATTCGCTGTAATTCCTCTTCCACTTGTGGCAATATAGGGAATGGAATGTGTCGGGGAGTGGAAACACTGTATGGTTTAACATCAGGATGAATCTCTATTTTCACAGGTGAGCAATTTAACAGTCCAATATCATCAAAAACATCATCAAATATTTCAACTCCATCCACTCTGCGAACAAGCCCCATTTTCACAGCTGCTTCACATCCAAGCAGGTTAGTGGAAAAAGAACCTTTCATCACATAAATCCAGATTGAATGTTGAACATTATTTTTCACACAGTCAGCCAGAAACTTGCCTCTGCAGGTGAGTTTCCCTCCAGGACTCATGAAGACGGCTTTTGTGGCTCTTAGATCTGGGCACTCAGGTAGGCTTTGGTATGTGTGTTCAGATATAACAGTTATATCAGCCCCTGTGTCAATCCTGAATCCTATTGCTGTGCCATTCACCTCTAAGTTTGTGAACCACCGGTCATTATCTTGCTCTGTATGTTCAGTAATGGTTCCTAAAAACCACACATCACCCTCATCCAGGTCTTTATTTGTGCTTTTCATTGCTCCAACAAGTTTGGTTTTGCAAACGCCTCCAAAATGTCCTATTTTATTGCACCTATGGCAACGTTTTCCTCTTGCAAGACACTGTCCAGCCTCATGCACCTCTCACACCTTGAACAGCTGGGCTCAGACTTTAAAGCTCTTCTGTTATATTGAGTGTTTCTAGCTTTATACTGTTTTGTCCTGTTAAATGGCTGGGACTGTTAAGAGTTTTCGGGTTACTGCATTTACTTCACACTCAGCCGCTCTGGCCTCTGTATTTTGCATTTTTATTAGTTCTGACTGACGAGCAATACTGATGGCTTTTTCGAGTGTCAAATCCACTTCAAGCTGTAGCTTTTGAGAAACATCATTATCCAGAATACCTATGACAATGTGGTCACGTATTTGTTCATCTTTGGTAGTTCCAAAATCACAATATTCAGCCACTTCATAAAGGCGCCTGACAAAAGACTCCACGCTCTCCCCCGTTGCTGGGAGCGTCTGTGAAAGCATGCCCATTCATGTATCGTATTTCAAGGCACAAAATGTTCATCAAACTGCTGCATAATTGCTTCATAATAGTCGTCTTCATCATTAGTTGTGAATGGGAAGGTGGTAAATATTGTCTCTGCCTCTTGGCCCATCGCGTACAAAAGTGTATTAACTTGTACATCACCATCTTCCTGGTCAAGCTTTGTAGCGATCCAATAGCGGGAGAAGCGCTGCTTCCAGGCAGGCCACGCTGATGGCTGGGTGAAGTCAAACGGCTCTGGCGGATGAAACTTTGCCATTTTGACGCTTTAATCTTTTCCTTTTCTCAAGCGGTCTAGTTCACCACTTCTGACACCATGTCATGAAGTCAAGTCACTCTTCATGGGTTTTCATTCAGGAACTTTATTTGTCAGTCTTCAACAGCTTTAGCTCTCTCCCTAACTACGTACCCCTCGTTATATCCACAGGTGTTATATAATTAGTTGCATTCCATCCTCATCCATTATGTCCCTGTCTTATCCTGCAGAGCCCCCTAGTGGCTAAACAAGACTATTAGTAAATCACATTACAGGTCTCAAATTAAAATGAAGATGTTTCGTTTTATTGAAAATAAATCAGTGCATTCCACTCAAATTATTACCAGGATGCAAACTATTACACAATCATAAGATTTATTACATCCATCCATCCATCCATCCATTATCTTTATCCGCTTATTCCATTTTTGGGTCACGGGGGTCGCTGGTGCCCATGTCCAGCAATCACTGTGAGAGGGGTGGGGTACACCCTGTATGGTCGCAAGTCCATCACAGGGCCACATAGAGACAAACGAGACAAATGACCATTCACTCTCTCATTCACACCTAGGGACAATTTAGTTACCAATCAGCCTAACATGCATGTTTTTGGTCTGTGGGAGGAAACCGGAGAACCCGGAGAAAACCCATGCATGCACAGAGAGAACATGCAAACTCCACCCAGAAAGGCCCCTGGACCGGGGTTTGAACCAGGGAACTGCTCACTGAGAGGCAGCAGCTCTACCAGTTGCACCACCGTGCTGCAGATTTATTGCAATCAAAAGTAAAATAAAATAAAGAAAAACAGCAAAATAAAACTAAAGCTTTTACATCAAGTATGAAATTTGATGATAAACTTTCAACATTGATTTACAGTGGTATTAAACCAAACAGCTTGTTGTAAAATGATTGAAAACATGATTGAATTATCACAGAAATATTTTGAACAGTAGAACTTTTGGATGAATTTGTCATTTTAGGAGATGAACTAAATGAGGATGATGCTCATGTAAAACTTGTCAAATCTTCTCTGACAAAACCAAACATCCTATTCTGCTGTTGACTCTTGTTTGGTGTCGTTTATTGGATTCAACAAACAAGTCTTAAGAAACAAAACATATCGACAACTTCATTTACTCATTGAACAAACTGGAGCCTCAGAAGCATGTGGAAGAACCATACACAGCCACAACAGCCTGGCACCTCTTTATGCTGCTCACCAGCTTGGTCACACACTGCTGTGGGATGGCATCTCATTCTCTACCAACATTTGTTGCAAGTCAGTCAATGTGATTGTTTATAAAACAACTCCTTGTCAACAACATTCTGCTGTGAAAGAATGCTACATGAGCTACTAATAAATCCACACATTTGCACGACACCACTAGTTTAGTTTGTCACAAAGAATATACAATACATACAGAATATAAAATACATACAGCAGAGTTAAGGATAAGCGAGTCTAAAGAGATGTGTTTTCAGAGCAGTCTTGAATATAGAAAGAGAGGTGGTGTTTCTTAAGTCAGGGGGTAGAGAGTTCCAGAGATGAGGAGCAGAGCAGGTGAAGGCCCTGCTCCCCATGGTGGAGAGGCGGGCAGAGGGTACATGGAGGTGTAGTGAAGAGGAGGATCTGAGAGAGCGAGAGGGGATGGAGATGTGTAGGAGGTCAGATAGGTACGGAGGGGAAAGGTTGTGGATAGCTTTAAAAGTGAGAAGAAGAATTTTGAAGACGATGCGTGATTTAACCGGGAGCCAGTGGAGCTGCTGCAGGACAGGAGTGATGTGGTTATAGGAGGAGGTTTGAGTGATGACACGGGCAGCTGAGTTCTGGACCAATTGTAGCTTCTGGAGAGATTTGTTGGGGAGGCCATAAAGAAGGGAGTTGCAGTAGTCAATCCGAGAAGTCACAAGACTGTGCACAAGGATGGCTGTGGAGCGGGGTGTGAGAGAAGGGCGGAGACGGTTAATATTTCTGAGATGGAAATAGGCAGACCGAGTGACGTTGTTGATGTGTGAAGTGAAGGAGAGAGTGGTGTCGAGGATGACACCAAGACTCTTGACCTGAGGCGAGGGGGATAGCAGGGAGTTGTTAAGGGGGATGAGAAGATTTTCTGATTTTGAAAGAGAGTTTTTGGTACCGACAAGAATGATTTCTGTTTTGTTACTCTTTAGTTGTAGAAAGTTGTTGGAAAACCAGTGATTTAGCTCATTGAGACAGTCGGTGAGGATGGAGGGTGGGTGGGTGGAGTTTGGTTTTGTTGATAGGTAGAGCTGTGTGTCATCAGCATAACAGTGAAAATGGATACCAAATTTACGGAAGATGTGACCTAGAGGAAGGAGGTAAATGATGAAGAGGAGGGGTCCGAGGACAGAGCCTTGGGGGACACCCGTGGAGACGGGGGAATACTGGGAACAAAAGGATTTGAGCTGAATGAATTGAGTGCGGTCAAAGAGATATGATTTGAACCAATCTAACGGAGTACCCGAGATGCCAATGGAGGTTAGTCTGTTGAGGAGGATAGAATGACAGATTGTGTCGAAGGCAGAACTTAGATCCAGTAAAATGAGGATAGACAGAAGAGCAGAGTCAGCAGCAAGAAGAAGGTCATTAGTTATTTTTATTAGAGCTGTTTCGGTGCTATGGTGGGGGCGAAAACCAGATTGAAACTCTTCATAAATGTTATTGTTGGATAGGTGAGAGTGAAGTTGACTAGCAACGGCTTTTTCAAGAACTTTGGAAATAAAGGGCAGATTAGAGATTGGACGAAGATTACTGAAGTTGGTAAAGTCAAGACCTGGTTTCTTGATGATGGGGGTGATGGCCGCAGATTTGAAAGCTGTGGGAACAATGCCAGAGGTTAGGGAGGAGTGGATGATGTTAGTGATGATGGGGAGCAGAGACGGGAGACAGGATTTAACAAGAACTGTGGGAAATGGATCGAGCTGACAGGATGAGGACTTAGACTTGCTGATAATGTCAGCAATGTCATCAGCAGAGGGGAGGGAGAAGACAGAGAAGGGGAGGGAGGGAGGGGGGAGTTCAACATCGATGCTGGGGGCGGTATTAGGTCCAAGGTGTTTATGAATTGAAAGAATCTTTTCATTGAAATAAGCCATCAGAGAGTTGCAAAATTCTGTGGAAACCATGTGAGAGGGTAATGAGTTAGGAGATGAGACCGAACGGTTAAGGAGAGAGAACAAAGTCTTTGAATTGCCAACATTGGAATTGATGATGTCAGAGAAGTAACTGGATTTGGCTTGAGAAATACTGTCCTTATACTAGATGACGTGGTTCGCATAGAGTTCCTTGTGAATTGAGAGACCAGATTTCTTATTGTATTATGAAATTCTTTATCAAAGGGTTCGTGAGCGATCGGCACCAGATATTCAGACAAGAGGAAAAATAAAACACAAGGGACTGTAACTTGCTAGAATAATATTGTCATTTATTAATCTGCCACAAGAAAACAGCCAAGCAAAGTCATGTACACTCGTACACTCTTAACACACAAATTGATATGAGTATCTCTCACCGTGACAAATGATCGGGAAGCCTTTCGATCCAATGACAGAACTCACATCACAACTGCATGGCACCGCGCGCTGGTCCACACAAGACTTCCACGTTCCCTTGCCTGTCACACCTCCTTTATACCTCTCCCTGACCGGATCGTGTGAGAGCAGTGAAAAACAAGTTTGATGGTTGTCAGGAGGACAGATC